>NW_025958092.1:0-53651 GCF_023159225.1 Perognathus longimembris pacificus | reverse complement strand
CTTCCAGTATTTTTACTTCATTTCTCTCATTGCGTCCTCTTCCTATAAAAATTACTTTCCTATAAATAACACCTACACCCTTTTCTGCTAACTCTCCAGTGTCTGTCATTTTATGAATGTTCTTTCTACTGATTCTACTCTTCTCCACATTTTCCACGGGTCACTGAAACTAAACCAAAATCACCACCACCACCCCCCCAATACAGTTTACTCTATTCTCTTTACTACCTCCAACTTACCCTCCGGACTTACTGCCTGGACCTCCAGGTTCCATTGACTTCTGGTTATTGGATAGAGGATATCACAGCTTAATACGAGTGAATCAAAGGGGTTCATAGAGAAAGCCAGTCCTAAAAGAACTTAATATAAAAACAAGAATTGCGTATAAGGTTGTAACAGTAAATAAGTAACTACTGAATACAGGGCCCAGGATCAGATGTTATATTGAAATTGTATTCTTTAGAACACCAAATCTAACTTTATAGACAGGTATACAAGTTATCTGTTTATAATTGTGAAATTGTAAGATTTACACAACAGTGCTTGGTAAGGGCTGCTTTGGGTCTTAAACAGTGCTCACAGGTGCTGGTAGGTTGGCATTCCCAATTCAAATGGGCAGAAGAAACACAAGAAAGATGGCAAATAATGAAGTCTTATCCCCCACCCAAAACAAGCAGGAAGCAGAGCAGTCAATCAAAAACATAGAAGAAAACCCCCAAATGCTCTACAAAGTTTACTGATAAACATGATAAATGAAAAGTTTGAATCTCTTCAGTCAATTATGTTAGAGCGTGAGGAGGCAAAGCAAAAATTAATGGAGAATTTCATGGCATCCACAAATAGAAAGATAAGTGAGCTTCAAGAGTCAATGAAAAGATAGCTACCCAACTTAAAGATTTGAGAGACAACACTCAAAACCAAAGTAATGAAGTTAATGAAGTAAAGAAGTCCATACAGGACCTAAGAAATGACATGGAAAACATCAGGAAAGACCAGTCAGAAGGAAAAGAGATTCGAAATCAAGTACTTAGCCTACAGTCCCGACTAACTGAAGCAGAGGATCGAATCTCAGGAGCTGAAGATTCTTAGATTCTATGGAGAAAGATCAAAAATCAATACAAATCCAGTCCAAGCAACAAAACAGATCGCTACAGGAGATTCAAGACACAATCAGGAAGCCCAATTTAAGGATAATAGGTATTGAGGAAAACTTGGAGAAGAGGTTAATGGGATAGGCAACCTATTTAACAGAATATTAGCTGAGAACTTCCCAAATATCCAGAAGGAAAGGCCTATACAGATACAAGAAGCATTTAGAACCCAAATCGACCAGACCAGAATAGGTCTTCCCATCGACACATTGTGATCAAAACAGCTTCTGCAGAGTGCAAGGAAAAAATACTCAAAGCTGTTAGGGCAAAGAAAACAATCACATATAAAGGAAAAGCAATCAGAATTACCCCAGACTTCTCAGCAGAGACCATGAAAGCAAGGAGAGCCTGGAATGAAGTATACCAAACTCTAAATAAAAATAACTACCAACCAAGAATTCTGTACCCCGCCAAACTCTCCTTCATAGCCGAAGGTCAAATAAAAGTCTTCCACAATAAGGAAAAACTGAAACAATATATCTCCACCAAACCAGCTTTACACAAAATCCTTAAAGATGTACTATACAGGGAAAATAATCAGGATCCCAACTCAGACAGAGAAATGAACCCTAATTAGTAAACACTAGATCAAGAAATGGGAAGACACAGCTTCAAACAAGACAGTGATAATGAAAGGAACAAACGATCACCTCTCAATCCTAACTGTCAACATTAATGGACTTAATTCTCCAATCAAACGACATAGGCTCATAAGTTGGATCAAAAATCAAGATCCATCTTTCTGCTGCCTCCAAGAGACACATCTATCCAGCAAAAGTAACATCTTCTAAAAGTGAAAGGCTGGAAACAAATCTATCAAGCAAATGGCCCCCATAAGCAGGCTGGAGTTGCAATCCTAGTATCAGACAAAATTGACTTCAAATAAAAAAGGTAAGAAGAGACAAAGAAGGTTACTACATACTAGTAAAAGGATCTCTCCAACAGGAAGAAATAACCATCCTAAATATCTACACGCCAAATGCAGGAGCACCCAACTTCATCAAACAAACACTACTGGCTCTAAAAACATTCATAGACCCAAACACAATGATAGTGGGGGACTTTAACACTCCACTATCACCTCTGGACAGATCAACACGCCAAAAACTGAACAAAGAAACCACAGAACTAAACAATTGCATAGACCAACTAGACTTAATCGACATCTACAGAATATTCCACCCAGCAAGGACAGAATACACATTCTTTTCGGCAGCACACGGAACATTCTCCAAAATAGATCACATCTTAGGGCACAAAGAAAATCTGTACAAATTCAGAAGTATCAAAATCATTCCCTGCATTCTTTCAGACCACAATGGAATAAAATTAGAGCTCAACTCATTCAGCCACCACAGAAAATCCCACAATTCATGGAGACTAAAGAACACACTGCTGAACCATCAGTGGATCATTGAAGAAATTAAAACAGAAATTCAAATGTTTATGGACTTCAACCAAGTTGAGGGCACAAAGTACCAGCTCCTTTGGGACACAGCAAAGGCAGTACTTAGAGGAAAATTTATATCTCTGAGTACATACATCAACAAACTGGAGAAACAGCAACTCAGTAATTTAAGGAAGCACCTTAATTCTCTGGAGAGAGAACAGCAAGCCAAACCCCAAGTCAATAGACGGAAGCAAATAATTAAAATCAAATCAGAATTAAATCAATTAGAGACGAAAAAAACCATCGAAAGAATCAACAAAACAAAGAGTTGGTTCTTTGAAAAAATCAACAAGATAGACAGACCCCTGGCAAACCTGACCAAAGAACGAAGGCAGCACACTCAAATAAACAAGATAAGAGATGAAAACAGGTAGCATCACCACAGAAATAACCGAAATTCAGAAAATAATAAGGGACTATTTTGCAAACCTTTATGCCAACAAATTCGAGAACTTGGAAGAAATGGATGATTTCCTAGAAAAAATTGATACCCCCAAACTCAACTATGAAGACTTAAACCTTCTAAACAGACCCATATCCAGTATTGAAATAGAAACAGCAATAAATGATCTCCCATCCAAGAAAAGCCCAGGTCCAGATGGATTCACAGCAGAATTCTACAAGGCCTTCAAAACAGAACTCACTCCAATATTTCTCAAACTCTTCAATGAAATTGAAAGAGAACGTTCACTGCCAGACTCATTTTATGAAGCCAGTATAACCCTCATCCCAAAACCAGGCAGGGACTCATCACGGAAAGAGGACTACAGACCAATCTCCCTGATGAACATAGATGCAAAAATTCTCAACAAAATTCTGGCCAATCGACTTCAACAAGTCATCAAAAAAATCATACACCACGATCAAACTGGATTCATCCCAGGGATGCAAAGCTGGTTTAATATACGCAAGTCAATTAATGTAATCCACCACATCAACCGGAGCAAGGTAAAGAACCACATGGTTTTATCGCTGGATGCGGAAAAAGCGTTCGATAAAATCCAGCACCCATTTATGCTAAAAGCCCTGGAAAAACTGGGATTCCAGGGAACATTCCTGAATATAATCAAGGCAGTTTATGACAAACCAACAGCAAGCATAACTCTAAATGGTGAAAAACTAAAGCCATTCCCTTTAAAATCAGGAACAAGGCAGGGATGTCCACTCTCTCCCCTGCTCTTCAACATAGTACTAGAATTCCTAGCCAGAGCAATTAGGCAAGAAGAGAATATAAAGGGGATCCAAATAGGAAAAGATGAAGTTAAACTTTCTCTCTTCGCAGATGACATGATCCTATACCTAAAGAATCCCATAGACTCTACCCCCAAGCTACTAGAGCTGATACAAAACTTTGGCAAAGTCGCAGGATATAAAATAAACCTTCAAAAATCAACGGCCTTTCTCTATGCTAACAACCCGAAGACCGAGGCTGAAATCAGGAAAGCAACTCCTTTTGCAATAGCCCCCCAAAACATAAAATACCTAGGAATAACCTTAACCAAAGAAGTGAAAGACCTCTTTGAAGAGAACTTTAAAAGCTTGAAAAATGAAATTAAGTCAGAACTAAGAAAATGGAAAAACCTCCCATGCTCCTGGATTGGGAGGATTAATATAATCAAAATGGCAATATTGCCAAAGGCTATCTACAAATTCAATGCAATACCCATTAATATCCCAACACCATTCTTTAATGAAATAGAGGAAGCAATCCAGAAATTCATATGGAACAATAAAAGACCTAGAATAGCAAAAACACTCCTAAGCAGAAAGAACAGTGCTGGAGGAATTACAATACCCAACTTCAAGCTGTATTATAAAGCTATAGTAATAAAAACAGCTTGGTATTGGCACCGGAACAGGCCTGAAGACCAATGGAACAGAATTGAAGACCCAGAATTAAACCCACAGAACTATGCCTACTTAATCTTTGATAAAGGAGCTAAAACAATAGTATGGAAGAAAGATAGCCTCTTTAACAAGTGGTGCTGGCAAAACTGGCTCAACACATGCAACAAACTAAAACTAGATCCTTATATATCACCCTGCACCAAAATCAATTCCAAATGGATTAAAGACCTTGAAATCAAAACAGGCACCCTGAAGACACTAAAGGAAGGAGTAGGAGAAACACTTGGGCTCCTTGGCACAGGACAGAACTTCCTTAACAAAGACCCTGAAAGGCTACAAATCAAAGAAAGGTTGGACAAATGGGATTGCATCAAACTCCAGAGCTTCTGCACGGCAAAGGACATAGCTCTCAAGATAAACAGAAAGCCCACAGACTGGGAGAAAATCTTTACCGGACATTCAACAGACAAAGGCCTCATCTCTAAAATATATGCAGAACTAAAAAAATTACCTTCCTCCAAAACAAAACTGCAAAGAACCAACAGCCCCCTCATCAAGTGGGCTAAAGACTTACAAAGAAACTTCTCTGATGAGGAAATGAGAATGGCCAATAGACATATGAAAAAATGCTCTACATCACTGGCCATAAAGGAAATGCAAATCAAAACAACATTGAGATTCCATCTCACCCCAGCAAGAATGTCATATATCAAGAAAACTAATAATAACAATTGTTGGAGGGGATGTGACCAAAAGGGAACCCTACTTCATTGTTGGTGGGAATGTAAACTGGTTCAGCCACTCTGGCAAGCAGTATGGAGATTCCTCAGAAGGCTCAATATAGAACTCCCCTATGACCCAGCAGCCCCACTGTTGGGTATCTATCCAAAAGACCACAAACAAAATCACAGTAATGCCACCAGCACAACAATGTTCATCGCAGCACAATTTGTCATAGCGAGAAGCTGGAACCAACCCAGATGCCCCTCCATAGATGAATGGATCAGGAAAATGTGGTACATTTACACAATGGAATTTTATGCCTCTATCAGAAAGAATGACATTGTTCCATTTGTAAGGAAATGGAAGGACTTGGAAAAAGTTATACTAAGTGAAGTGAGCCAGACCCAAAGAAACATGGACTCTATGGCCTCCCTTATTGGGAATAATTAGTACAGGTTTAGGCAAGCTATAGCAGAGCATCACAAGGCCCAATAGCTATACCCTTAGGAACACATAAGATGATGCTAAGTGAAATGAACTCCATGATATGGAAACAAGTGATATATCACAGTTATAACTACTTTCAACGTCCTATGTGAATGTGTAGTTTCTATTATTGATGATGTTTTGTATCACCTTCCTATGTTTGTACCTACACTATCTCTGTAATCTTATCTGAGTATATTGGAAACCGTGTTTACTGGTATTGGAAGTAGGAAATTCAAAGGGAATACCAAATTCGAGAGACACGGGGTAAAAAAAGAGAAATAACTACAAAAGCAATACTTGCAAAACTGTTTGGTGTAAGTGAACTGAACAACTGGGCGGGGGGGAGGGAAGGGGGGGAGGGAGGGGGGCATGAGGGACAAGGCAACAAACAGTACAAGAAATGTATCCAACGCCCAACGTATGATACTGTAACCTCTCTGTACGTCAGTTTGAAAATAAAAATTTGAGAAAAAAAAAAAAAAAAAAAACTATAGGCATGAAAAAAAAAAAAATAAAAAAAAAAAAATAAATTAAGTACTTCCTGGTATGGTTACTGTACTGGTAACTCCCCAAAAGAATCTGGATTGTGGTGAGGGAACAGAGAAAAAAGCTCATTTAGGACCTGCAATTACGAAGGGGGTAGGCAGCTGTATATCAGGGAGTATGGCTTCTGAGAATAAAAACAGATGGAGCTTGTTAAGGTAATTGACAGGGGAAAGGATAATGTACTGGGAACTCCTCAGAAGAATCTGATTTGTGGTGAGGGTAGAGAGATAAAAGCTCATTTAGGAACGACATGAACATGCTCCATACGTAGCTGTTTATCAGTAAATATCTCCACTGAGATTAAGAAAAGCAGTAGCTTAATAAATTAAGTACTTCCTGGTATGGATACTGTACTGGTAACTCCCCAAAAGAATCTGGATTGTGGTGAGGGAACAGAGAAAAAAGCTCATTTAGGAACGACATGAACATGCTGCGTAGGTAGCTGTTTATCAGTAAATATTTCCACTGAGATTAAGAAAAGCAGTAGCTTAATAAATTAAGTACTTCCTGGTACGGTTACTGTACTGGTAACTCCCAAAAGAATCTGGATTGTGGTGAGGGAACAGAGAAAAAAGCTCATTTAGGACCTGCACTTACGAAGGTGGTAGGCAGCTGTATATCAGGGAGTAAACCTTCTGAGAATAAAAACAGCTGGAGCTTGTTAAGGTAATTGCACAGGGGAAAGGATAATTTACTGGGAACTCCTCAGAAGAATCTGATTTGTTGTGAGGGGAGAGAGATAAAAGCTCATTTAAGAACGACATGAACATGCTGCATACGTAGCTGTTTATTAGTAAATATCTCCACTGAGATTAAGAAAAGCAGTAGCTGAATAAAGTAAGTACTTCCTGGTATGGATACTGTACTAGTAACTCCCCAAAAGAATCTGGATTGTGGTGAGGGAACAGAGAAAAAAGCTCATTTAGGAACGACATGAACATGCTGCGTAGGTAGCTGTTTATCAGTAAATATTTCCACTGAGATTAAGAAAAGCAGTAGCTTAATAAATTAAGTACTTCCTGGTACGGTTACTGTACTGGTAACTCCCCAAAAGAATCTGGATTGTGGTGAGGGAACAGAGAAAAAAGCTCATTTAGGACCTTCACTTACGAAGGGGGTAGGCAGCTGTATATCAGGGAGTAAACCTTCTGAGAATAAAAACAGCTGGAGCTTGTTAAGGTAATTACACAGGGGAAAGGATAATGTACTGGGAACTCCTCAGAAGAATCTGATTTGTGGTGAGGGGAGAGAGACAAAAGCTCATTTAGGAACGACATGAACATGCTGCGTAGGTAGCTGTTTATCAGTAAATATCTCCACTGAGATTATGAAAAGCAGTAGCTTAATAAATTAAGTAGTTCCTGGTATGGTTACTGTACTGGTAACTCCAGAAAGGATCTGGATTGTGGTGAGGGAACAGAGAAAAAAGCTCATTTAGGACCTGCACTTACGAAGGGGGTATGCAGCTGTATAGAAGGGAGTATCTCTTCTGAGAATAAAAACAGATGGAGCTTGTTAAGGTAATTACACAGGGGAAAGGATAATGTACTGGGAACTCCTCAGAAGAATCTGATTTGTGATGAGGGGAGAGAGATAAAAGCTCATTTAGGAACGACATGAACATGCTGTGTAGGTAGCTGTTTATCAGTAAGTAAATCCACTGAGATTAAGAAAATCAGTAGCTTAATAAATAAAGTACTTCCTGGTATGGTTACTGTACTGGTAATTCCCCAAAAGAATCTGGATTGTTGTGAGGGAACAGAGAAAAAAGCTCATTTAGGACCTGCACTTACAAAGGGAGTAGGCAGCTGTATATCAGGGAGTAAACATTCTGAGAATAAAAAGAGCTGGAGCTTGTTAAGGTAATTACACAGGGGAAAGGATAATGTACTGGGAACTCCTCACAAGAATCTGATTTGTGGTGACGGGAGAGACATAAAAGCTCATTTAGGAACGACATGATCATGCTGCGTAGGTAGCTGTTTATCAGTATATATCTCCACTGAGATTAAGAAAAGCAGTAGCTTAATAAATTAAGTACTTCCTGGTATGGTTATTCTACTGGTAACTCCCCAAAAGAATCTGGATTGTGGTGAGGGAACAGAGAAAAAAGCTCATTTAGGACCTGTACTTACGAAGGGGGTAGGCAGCTGTATATCATGGAGAATCGCTTCTGATAATAAAAACAGCTGGAGCTTGTTAAGGTAATTACACAGAGGAAAGGATAATGTACTGGGAACTCCTCAGAAGAATCTGATTTGTATTGAGGGGAGAGAGATAAAAGCTCATTTAGGAAAGACATGAACATGCTGCATACGTAGCTGTTTATCAGTAAATATCTCCACTGAGATTAAGAAAAGCAGTAGCTTAATAAATTAAGTACTTCCTGGTATGGTTACTGTACTGGTAACTCCCCAAATGAATTTGGATTGTGGTGAGGGAACAGAGAAAAAAGCTCATTTATGAACGGCATGAACATGCTGCGTAGGTAACTGTTTATCAGTAAATATCTCCACTGAGATTAAGAAAAGCAGTAGCTTAATAAATTAAGTACTTCCTGGTATGGTTACTGTACTGGTAACTCCCCAGAAGAATCTGGATTGTGGTGAGGGAACAGAGAAAAAAGCTCATTTTGGACCGGCACTTACGAAGGGGGTAGGCAGCTGTATATCAGGGAGTAAACCTTCTGAGAATAAAAACAGCTGGAGCTTGTTAAGGTAATTACACAGGGGAAAGGATAATGTACTGGGAACTCCTCAGAAGAATCTGATTTGTGGTGAGGGGAGAGAGATAAAAGCTCATTTAGGAACGACATGAACATGCTGCGTACGTAGCTGTTTATCAGTAAATATCTCCACTGAGAATAAGAAAAGCAGTAGCTTAATAAATTAAGTAGTTCCTGGTATGGTTACTGTACGGGTAACTCCCGAAAAGAACCTGGATTGTGGTGAGGGAACAGAGATAAAAGCTCATTTAAGACCTTCACTTACGAAGGGGGTAGGCAGCTGTATATCAGGGAGTAAACCTTCTGAGAATAAAAACAGCTGGAGCTTGTTAAGGTATTTACACAGGGGAAAGGATAATGTACCGGGAACTCCTCAGAAGAATCTGATTTGTGGTGAGGGGAGAGAGATAAAAGCTCATTTAGGAACGACATGAACATGCTGCGTAGGTAGCTGTTTATCAGTAAATATCTCCACTGAGATTAAGAAAAGCAGTAGCTTAATAAATTAAGTACTTCCTGGTATGGTTACTGTACTGGTAACTCCTCAGAAGAATCTGGATTGTGGTGAGGGAACGGAGAAAAAAGCTCATTTAGGACCTGCAATTACGAAGGGGGTAGGCAGCTGTATATCAGGGAGTAAACCTTCTGAGAATAAAAACAGCTGGAGCTTGTTAAGGTAATTACACAGGGGAAAGGATAATGTACTGGGAACTCCTCAGAAGAATCTGATTTGTGGTGTGGGGAGAGATATAAAAGCTCATTTAGGAGCGACATGAACATCCTGCGTAGGTGGCTGTTTATCAGTAAAGATCTCCACTGAGATTAAGAAAAGCAGTAGCTTAATAAATTAAGTACTTCCTGGTATGGTTACTGTACTGGTAACTCCCCAAAAGAATCTGGATTGTAGTGAGGGAACAGAGAAAAAAGCTCATTTAGGACCTGCACTTACGAAGGGGGTAGGCAGCTGTATATCAGGGAGTGTCGCTTCTGAGAATAAAAACAGCTGGAGCTTGTTAAGGTAATTACACAGGGGAAACGATAATATACTGGGAACACCTCAGAAGAATCTGATTTGTGGTGAGGGGAGAGAGATAAAAGCTCATTTAGGAACGACATGAACATGCTGCGTAGGTAGCTGTTTATCAGTAAATATCTCCACTGAGATTAAGAAAAGCAGTAGCTTAATAAATTAAGTACTTCCTGGTATGGTTACTGTATTGGTAACTCCCCAAAAGAATTTGGATTGTGGTGAGGGAACAGAGAAAAAAGCTCATTTAGGACCTGCACTTACGAAGGGGGTAGGCAGCTGTATATCAGGGAGTAAACATTCTGAGAATAAAAACAGCTGGAGCGTGTTAAGGTAATTACACAGGGGAAAGGATAATGTACTGGGAACTCCTCAGAAGAATCTGATTTGTGGTGACGGGAGAGAGATAAAAGCTCATTTAGGAACGACATGAACATGCTGCTTAAGTAGCTGTTTATCAGTAAATATCTCCACTGAGATTAAGAAAAGCAGTAGCTTAATAAATTAAGTACTTCTTGGTATGGTTAATGTACTGGTAACTCCCCAAAAGAATCTGGATTGTGGTGAGGGAACAGAGAAAAAAGCTCATTTATGACCTGCACTTACGAAGGGGGTAGGCAGTTGTATATCAGGGAGTAAACCTTCTGAGAATAAAAACAGCTGGAGCTTGTTAAGGTAATTACACAGGGGAAAGGATAATGTACTGGGAACTCCTCAGAAGAATCTGATTTGTGATGAGGGGAGAGAGATAAAAGCTCATTTAGGAACGATATGATCATGCTGTGTAGGTAGCTGTTTATCAGTAAATATCTCCACTGAGATTAAGAAAAGCAGTAGCTTAATAAATTAAGTACTTCCTGGTATGGTTACTGTACTGGTAACTCCCCAAAAGAATCTGGATTGTGGTGAGGGAACAGAGAAAAAAGCTCATTTAGGACCTGCACTTACGAAGGTGGTAGGCAGCTGTATATCAGGGAGTATCAGTTCTGAGAATAAAAACAGATGGAGCTTGTTAAGGTAATTAATGTACTGGGAACTCCTCTGAAGAATCTGATTTGTGGTGAGGGGAGAGAGATAAAAGCTCATTTAGGAATGACATGAACATGCTGCATACATAGCTGTTTATCAGTAAATATCTCCACTGAGATTAAGAAAAGCAGTAGCTTAATAAATTAAGTACTTCCTGGTATGGACACTGTACTGGTAACTCCCCAAAAGTATCTGGATTGTGGTGAGGGAATAGAGAAAAAAGCTCATTTAGGAACGACATGAACATGCTGCGTAGGTAGCTGTTTATCAGTAAATAATTCCACTGAGATTAAGAAAAGCAGTAGCTTAATAAATTAAGTACTTCCTGGTATGGTTACTGTACTGGTAACTCCCCAAAAGAATCTGGATTGTGGTGAGGGAACAGAGAAAAAAGCTCATTTAGGACCTGCACTTACGAAGGGGGTAGGCAGCTGTATATCAGGGAGTAAACCTTCTGAGAATAAAAACAGCTGGAGCTTGTTAAGGTAATTACACAGGGGAAAGGATAATGTACTGGGAACTCCTCAGAAGAATCTGATGGGTGGTGAGGGGAGAGAGATAAAAGCTCATTTAGGAACGACATGAACATGCTGCGTAGGTAGCTGTTTATCAGTAAATAAATCCACTGAGATTAAGAAAATCAGTAGCTTAATAAATTAAGTATTTCCTGGTATGGTTACTGTACTGGTAATTCCCCATTAGAATCTGGATTGTGGTGAGGGAACAGAGAAAATAGCTCATTTAGGACCTGCACTTACAAAGGGGGTAGGCAGCTGTATATCAGGGAGTAAACATTCTGAGAATAAAAACAGCTGGAGCTTGTTAAGGTAATTACACAGGGGAAAGGATAATGTACTGGGAACTCCTCAGAAGAATCTGATTTGTGGTGACGGGAGAGAGATAAAAGCTCGTTTAGGAACGACATGAACATGCTGGGTAGGTAGCTGTTTATCAGTAAATATCTCTACTGAGATTATGAAAAGCAGTAGCTTAATAAATTAAGTACTTCCTGGTATGGTTACTGTACTGGTAACTCCCCAAAAGAATCTGGATTGTGGTGAGGGAACAGAGAAAAAAGCTCATTTAGGACCTGCACTTACGAAGGGGGTAGGCAGCTGTATATCAGGGAGTATGGCTTCTGAGAATAAAAACAGATGGAGCTTGTTAAGGTAATTGACAGGGGAAAGGATAATGTACTGGGAACTCCTCAGAAGAATCTGATTTGTGGTGAGGGTAGAGAGATAAAAGCTCATTTAGGAACGACATGAACATGCTCCATACGTAGCTGTTTATCAGTAAATATCTCCACTGAGATTAAGAAAAGCAGTAGCTTAATAAATTAAGTACTTCCTGGTATGGATACTGTACTGGTAACTCCCCAAAAGAATCTGGATTGTGGTGAGGGAACAGAGAAAAAAGCTCATTTAGGAACGACATGAACATGCTGCGTAGGTAGCTGTTTATCAGTAAATATTTCCACTGAGATTAAGAAAAGCAGTAGCTTAATAAATTAAGTACTTCCTGGTACGGTTACTGTACTGGTAACTCCCCAAAAGAATCTGGATTGTGGTGAGGGAACAGAGAAAAAAGCTCATTTAGGACCTGCACTTACGAAGGTGGTATGCAGCTGTATATCAGGGAGTAAACCTTCTGAGAATAAAAACAGCTGGAGCTTGTTAAGGTAATTGCACAGGGGAAAGGATAATTTACTGGGAACTCCTCAGAAGAATCTGATTTGTTGTGAGGGGAGAGAGATAAAAGCTCATTTAAGAACGACATGAACATGCTGCATACGTAGCTGTTTATTAGTAAATATCTCCACTGAGATTAAGAAAAGCAGTAGCTTAATAAAGTAAGTACTTCCTGGTATGGATACTGTACTAGTAACTCCCCAAAAGAATCTGGATTGTGGTGAGGGAACAGAGAAAACAGCTCATTTAGGAACGACATGAACATGCTGCGTAGGTAGCTGTTTATCAGTAAATATTTCCACTGAGATTAAGAAAAGCAGTAGCTTAATAAATTAAGTACTTCCTGGTATGGTTACTGTACTGGTAACTCCCCAAAAGAATCTGGATTGTGGTGAGGGAACAGAGAAAAAAGCTCATTTAGGACCTTCACTTACGAAGGGGTAGGCAGCTGTATATCAGGGAGTAAACCTTCTGAGAATAAAAACAGCTGGAGCTTGTTAAGGTAATTACACAGGGGAAAGGATAATGTACTGGGAACTCCTCAGAAGAATCTGATTTGTGGTGAGGGGAGAGAGACAAAAGCTCATTTAGGAACGACATGAACATGCTGCGTAGGTAGCTGTTTATCAGTAAATATCTCCACTGAGATTATGAAAAGCAGTAGCTTAATAAATTAAGTAGTTCCTGGTATGGTTACTGTACGGGTAACTCCTGAAAAGATCCTGGATTGTGATGAGGGAACAGAGACAAAAGCTCATTTAGGAACTGCACTTACGAAGGGGGTAGGCAGCTGTATATCAGGGAGTAAACCTTCTGAGAATAAAAACAGCTGGAGCTTGTTAAGGTAATTACACATGGGAAAGGATAATGTACTGGGCACTCCTCAGAAGAATCTGATTTGTGGTGAGGGGAGAGAGATAAAAGTTCATTTACGAACGACATGAACATGCTGCGTAGGTAGCTGTTTATCAGTAAATATCTCCACTGAGATTAAGAAAAAGAGTAGCTTAATAAATTAAGTACTTCCAGGTATGGTTACTGTACTGGTAACTCACCAAAAGAATCTGGATTGTGGTGAGGGAACAGAGAAAAAAGCTCATTTAGGACCTGCACTTACGAAGGGGGTTGGCAGCTGTATATCAGGGAGTAAACCTTCTGAGAATAAAAACAGCTGGAGCTTGATAAGGTAATTACACAGGGGAAAGGATAATGTACTGGGAACTCCTCAGAAGAATCTGATTTGTGGTGAGGGGAGAGAGATAAAAGCTCATTTAGGAACGACATGAACATGCTGCGTAGGTAGCTGTTTATCAGTAAATATCTCCACTGAGATTAAGAAAAGCAGAAGCTTAATAAATTAAGTACTTTCTGGTATGGTTACTGTACTGGTAACTCCCCAAAAGAATCTAGATTGTGGTGAGGGAATATAGAAAAAAGCTCATTTAGGACCTGCACTTACGAAGGGAGTAGGCAGCAGTATATCAGGGAGTAATCCTTCTGAGAATAAAAACAGCTGGAGCTTGTTAAGGTAATTACACAGGGGAAAGGATAATGTACTGGGAACTCCTCAGAAGAATCTGATTTGTGTTGAGTGGAGAGAGATAAAAGCTCATTTAGGAACGACATGAACATGCTGTGTAGATAGCTGTTTATCAGTAAATAAATCCACTGAGATTAAGAAAATGAGTAGCTTAATAAATAAAGTACTTCCTGGTATGGTTACTGTACTGGTAATTCCCCAAAAGAATCTGGATTGTGGTGAGGGAACAGAGAAAAAAGCTCATTTAGGACCTGCACTCACAAAGGGAGTAGGAAGCTGTATATCAGGGAGTAAACATTCTGAGAATAAAAAGAGCTGGAGCTTGTTAAGGTAATTACACAGGGGAAAGGATAATGTACTGGGAACTCCTCAGAAGAATCTGATTTGTGGTGAGGGGAGAGAGATAAAAGCTCATTTAGCAACGACATGACCATGCTGCGTAGGTAGCTGTTTATCAGTAAATCTCTCCACTGAGATTAAGAAAACAGTAGCTTAATAAATTAAGTACTTCCTGGTATGGTTACTGTACTGGTAACTCCCCAAAAGAATCTGGATTGTGGTGATGGAACAGAGAAAAAAGCTCATTTAGGACCTGCACTTACGAGGGGGGTAGGCAGTTGTATATCAGGGAGTAAACCTTCTGAGAGTAAAAACAGCTGGAGCTTGTTAAGGTAATTACACAGGGGAAAGATAATTTACTGGGAACTCCTCATAAGAATCTGATTTGTGATGAGGGGAGAGAGATAAAAGCTCATTTAGGAACGACATGAACATGCTGTGTATGTAGCTGTTTATCTGAAAATAAATCCACTGAGATTAAGAAAAGCAGTAGCTTAATAAATTAAGTACTTCCTGGTATGGTTACTGTACTGGTAACTCCCCAAAAGAATCTGGATTGTGGTGAGGGAACAGAGAAAAAAGCTCATTTAGGACCTTCACTTACGAAGGGGGTAGGCAGCTGTATAGAAGGGAGTATCTCTTCTGAGAATAAAAACAGATGGAGCTTGTTAAGGTAATTACACAGGGGAAAGGATAATGTACTGGGAACTCCTCTGAAGAATCTGATTTGTGGTGAGGGTAGAGAGATAAATTCTCATTTAGGAAAGACATGAACATGCTGCATACGTAGCTGTTTATCAGTAAATATCTCCACTGAGATTAAGAAAAGCAGTAGCTTAATAAATTAAGTACTTCGTGGTATGGATACTGTACTGGTAACTCCCCAAAGGAATCTGGATTGTGGTGAGGGAACAGAGAAAAAAGCTCATTTAGGAACGACATGAACATGCTGCGTAGGTAGCTGTTTATCAGTAAATATTTCCACTGAGATTAAGAAAAGCTGTAGCTTAATAAATTAAGTAATTCCTGGTACGGTTAATGTACTGGTAACTCCACAAAAGAATATGGATTGTGGTGAGGGAACAGAGAAAAAAGCTCATTTAGGACCTGCACTTACGAAGGGGGTAGGCAGCTGTATATCAGGGAGTAAACCTTCTGAGAATAAAAACAGATGGAGCTTGTTAAGGTAATTGCACAGGGGAAAGGATAATGTACTGGGAACTCCTCAGAAGAATCTGATTTGTGGTGAGGGGAGAGAGATAAAAGCTCATTTAGGAACGACATGAACATGCTGTGTAGGTAGCTGTTTATCAGTAAATAAATCCACTGAGATTAAGAAAATCAGTAGCTTAATAAATAAAGTACTTCCTGGTATGGTTACTGTACTGGTAATTCCCCAAAAGAATCTGGATTGTGGTGAGGGAACAGAGAAAAAAGCTCATTTAGGACCTGCACTTACAAAGGGGGTAGGCAGCTGTATATCAGGGAGTAAACATTCTGAGAATAAAAAGAGCTGGAGCTTGTTAAGGTAATTACACAGGGGAAAGGATAATGTACTGGGAACTCCTCACAAGAATCTGATTTGTGGTGACGGGAGAGACATAAAAGCTCATTTAGGAACGAAATGATCATGCTGCGTAGGTAGCTGTTTATCAGTATATATCTCCACTGAGATTAAGAAAAGCAGTAGCTTAATAAATTAAGTACTTCCTGGTATGGTTACTCTACTGGTAACTCCCCAAAAGAATCTGGATTGTGGTGAGGGAACAGAGAAAAAAGCTCATTTAGGACCTGTACTTACGAAGGGGGTAGGCAGCTGTATATCAGGGAGAATCGCTTCTGAGAATAAAAACAGCTGGAGCTTGTTAAGGTAATTACACAGAGGAAAGGATAAAGTACTGGGAACTCCTCAGAAGAATCTGATTTGTATTGAGGGGAGAGAGATAAAAGCTCATTTAGGAACGACATGAACATGCTGCATACGTAGCTGTTTATCAGTAAATATCTCCACTGAGATTAAGAAAAGCAGTAGCTTAATAAATTAAGTACTTCCTGGTATGGATACTGTACTGGTAACTCCCCAAAAGAATCTGGATTGTGGTGAGGGAACAGAGAAAAAAGCTCATTTAGGAACGACATGAACATGCTGCGAATGTAGCTGTTTATCAGTAAATATATCCACTGAGATTAAGAAAAGCAGTAGCTTAATAAATTAAGTAGTTCCTGGTATGGTTACTGTACGGGTAACTCCCGAAAAGAACCTGGATTGTGGTGAGGGAACAGAGAAAAAAGCTCATTTAGGACCTGCACTTACGAAGGGGGTAGGCAGCTGTATATCAGGGAGTAAACCTTCTGAGAATAAAAACAGCTGGAGCTTGTTAAGGTAATTACACAGGGGAAAGGATAATGTACTGGGAACTCCTCAGAAGAATCTGACTTGTAGTGAGGGGAGAGAGATAAAAGCTCATTTAGGAACGACATGAACATGCTGCATACATAGCTGTTTATCAGTAAATATCTCCACTGAGATTAAGAAAAGCAGTGGCTTAATAAATTAAGTACATCCTGGTATGGATACTGTACTGGTAACTTCCCAAAACAATCTGGATTGTGGTGAGGGAACAGAGAAAAAAGCTCATTTAGGACCTGCACTTACGAAGGGGGTAGGCAGCTGTATATCAGGGAGTAAACCTTCTGAGAATAAAAACAGCTGGAGCTTGTTAAGGTAATTACACAGGGGAAAGGATAATGTACTGGGAACTCCTCAGAAGAATCTGATTTGTGGTGAGGGAAGAGAGATAAAAGCTCATTTAGGAACGACATGAACATGCTGCATAGGTAGCTGTTTATCAGTAAATATCTCCACTGAGATTAAGAAAAGCAGTAGCTTAATAAATTAAGTACTTCCTGGTATCGTTACTGTACTGGTCACTCCCAAAAGAATCTGGATTGTGGTGACGGAACAGAGAAAAAAGCTCATTTAGGACCTGCACTTACGAAGGGGGTAGGCAGCTGTATATCAGGGAGTAAACCTTCTGAGAATAAAAACAGCTGGAGCTTGTTAAGGTAATTACACAGGGAAAGGATAATGTACTGGGAACTCCTCAGAAGAATCTGATTTGTGGTGAGGGGAGAGAGATAAAAGCTCATTTGGGAACGACATGAACATGCTGCGTAAGTAGCTGTTTATCAGTAAATATCTCCACTGAGATTAAGAAAAGCAGAAGCTTAATAAATTAAGTACTTTCTGGTATGGTTACTGTACTGGTAAATCCCCAAAAGAATCTAGACTGTGGTGAGGGAATAGAGAAAAAAGCTCATTTAGGACCTGCACTTACGAAGGGGGTAGGCAGCAGTATATCAGGGAGTAAACCTTCTGAGAATAAAAACAGCTGGAGCTTGTTAATGTAATTACACAGGGGAAAGGATAATGTACTGGGAACTCCTCAGAAGAATCTGATATGTAGTGAGAGGAGAGAGATAAAAGCTCATTTAGGAACGACATGACCATGCTGCATAGGTAGCTGTTTATCAGTAAATATCTCCACTGAGATTAAGAAAAGCAGTAGCTTAATAAATTAAGTACTTCCTGGTATGGTTACTGTACTGGTAACTCCCCAAAAGAATCTGGATTGTGGTGAGGGAAGAGAGAAAAAAGCTCATTTAGGACCTGCACTTACGAAGGGGGTAGGCAGCTGTATATCAGGGAGTAAACCTTCTGAGAATAAAAACAGCTGGTGCTTGTTAAGGTAATTACACAGGGGAAAGGATAATGTACTGCGAACTCCTCAGAAGAATCTGATTTGTGGTGAGGGGAGAGAGATAAAAGCTCATTTAGGAACGACATGAACATGCTGCATACGTAGCTGTTTATCAGTAAATATCTCCACTGAGATTAAGAAAAGCAGGGCTGGGGATATAGCCTAGTGGCAAGAGTGCCTGCCTCGGATACACGAGGCCCTAGGTTCGATTCCCCAGCACCACATATACAGAAAACGGCTAGAAGCGGCGCTGTGGCTCAAGTGGCAGAGCGCTAGCCTTGAGCGGGAAGAAGCCAGGGACAGTGCTCAGGCCCTGAGTCCAAGGCCCAGGACTGGCCAAAAAAAAAAAAAAAGAAAGAAAAGCAGTAGCTTAATAAATTAAGTACTTCCTGGTATGGATACTGTACTGGTAACTCCCCAAAAGAATCTGGATTGTGGTGAGGGAACAGAGAAAAAAGCTCATTTAGGAACGACATGAACAGGCTGCGTAGGTTGCTGTTCATCAGTAAATATCTCCACTGAGATTAAGAAAAGCAGTAGCTTAATGAATTAAGTACTTCCTGGTATGGTTACTGTACTGGTAACTCCCCAAAAGAACCTGGATTGTGGTTAGGGAACAGAGAAAAAAGCTCATTTAGGACCTGCACTTACCAAGGGGATAGGCAGCTGTATATCAGGGAGTAAACCTTCTGAGAATAAAAACAGCTGGAGCTTGCTAACGTAATTAAACAGGGGAAAGGATAATGTCCTGGGAACTCCTCAGAAGAATCTGATTTGTGGTGAGGGGAGTGAGATAAAAGCTCATTTAAGAACGACATGAACATGTTGCGTAGGTAGCTGTTTATCAGTAAATATCTCCACTGAGATTAAGAAAAGCAGTAGCTTAATAAATTAAGTACTTCCTGGTATGGTTACTGTACTGGTAACTCCCCAGAAGAATCTGGATTGTGGTGAGGGAACAGAGAAAAAAGCTCATTTAAGACCTGCACTTACGAAGGGGGTAGGCAGCTGTATATCAGGGAGTAAATCTTCTGAGAATGAAAGCAGCTGGAGCTTGTTAAGGTAATTACACAGGGGAAAGGATAATGTACTGGGAACTTCTCAGAAAAATCTGATTTGTGGTGAGGGGAGAGAGATAAAAGCTCATTTAGGAACGACATGAACATGCTGCGTAGGTAGCTGTTTATCAGTAAATATCTCCACTGAGATTAAGAAAAGCAGTAGCTTAATAAATTAAGTACTTCCTGGTATGGTTACTCTACTGGTAACTCCCCAAAAGAATCTGGATTGTGGTGAGGGAACAGAGAAAAAAGCTCATTTAAGACCTGCACTTACGAAGGGGGTAGGCAGCTGTATATCAGGGAGTAAACCTTCTGAGAATAAAAACAGCTGGAGCTTGTTAAGGTAATTACACAGGGGAAAGGATAATGTACTGGGAACTCCTCAGAAGAATCTGATTTTTGATGAGGGGAGAGAGATAAAAGCTCATTTATGAACGACATGAACATGATGCGTAGGTAGTTGTTTATCAGTAAATATCTCCACTGAGATGAAGAAAAGCAGTAGCTTAATAAATTAAGTACTTCCTGGTATGGTTACTGTACTTGTAACACCCCAAAAGAATCTGGATTGTGGTGAGGGAACAGAGAAAAAAGCTCATTTAGGACCTGCACTTACGAAGGGGGTAGGCAGCTGTATATCAGGGAGTATCGCTTCTGAGAATAAAAACAGATGGAGCTTGTTAAGGTAATTACACATGGGAAAGGATAATGTACTGGGAACTCCTCAGAAGAATCTGATTTGTGATGAGGGGAGAGAGAAAAAGCTCATTTAGCAACGACATGAACATGCTGCGTAGGTAGCTGTTTATCAGTAAATATCTCCACTGAGATTACGAAAAGCAGTAGCTTAATAAATTAAGTACTTCCTGGTATGGTTACTGTACTGGTAACTCCCGAAAAGATTCTGGATTGTGGTGAGGGAACAGAGAAAAAAGCTCATTTAGGACCTGCACTTACGAAGGGGGTAGGCAGTTGTATATCAGGGAGTAAACCTTCTGAGAATAAAAACAGCTGGAGCTTGTTAAGGTACTTACACAGGGGAAAGGATAATGTACTGGGAACTCCTCAGAAGAATCTGATTTGTGGTGAGGGGAGAGAGCTAAAAGCTCATTTAGGAACGACATGAACATGCTGTGTAGGTAGCTGTTTATCAGTAAATATCTCCACTGAGATTAAGAAAAGCAGTAGCTTAATAAATTAAGTAGTTCCTGGTATGGTTACTGTACTGGTAACTCCCCAAAACAATCAGGATTTTGGTGAGGGAACAGACAAAAAAGCTCATATAGGACCTGCACTTACGAAGGGGGTAGGCAGCTGTATATCAGGGAGTAAACATTCTGAGAATAAAAACAGCTGGAGCTTGTTAAGGTAATTACACATGGGGAAAGGATAATGTATTGGGAACTCCTCAGAAGAATCTGATTTGTGGTGACGGGAGAGAGATAAAAGCTCATTTAGGAACGACATGAACATGCTGCGTAGGTAGCTGTTTATCAGTAAACATCTCCATTGAGATTAAGAAAAGCAGTAGCTTAATAAATTAAGTACTTCCTGGTATGGTTACTGTACTGGTAACTCCCCAAAAGAATCTGGATTGTGGTGAGGGAACAGAGAAAAAAGCTCATTTAGGACCTGCACTTACGAAGGGGGTAGGCAGTTGTATATCAGGGAGTAAACCTACTGAGAGTAAAAACAGCTGGAGCTTGTTAAGATAATTACACAGGCGAAAGGATAATGTACTGGGAACTCCTCAGAAGAATCTGATTTTTGATGAGGGGAGAGAGATAAAAGCTCATTTAGGAACGACATGAACATGCTGCGTAGGTAGTTGTTTATCAGTAAATATCTGCACTGTGATTAAGAAAAGCAGTAGCTTAATAAATTAAGTACTTCCTGGTATGGTTACTGTACTGGTAACTCCCCAAAAGAATCTGGATTGTGGTGAGGGAACAGAGAAAAAAGCTCATTTAGGAACTGCACTTACGAAGGGGGTAGGCAGCTGTATATCAGGGAGTATCGCTTCTGAGAATAAAAACAGATGGAGATTGTTAAGGTAATTACACATGGGAAAGGATAATGTACTGGGAACTCCTCAGAAGAATCTGATTTGTGATGAGGGGAGAGAGATAAAAGCTCATTTAGGAACGACATGAACATGCTGCGTAGGTAGCTGTTTATCAGTAAATATCTCCACTGAGACTAAGAAAAGCAGTAGCTTAATAAATTAAGTACTTCCTGGTATGGTTACTGTACTGGTAACTCCCCAAAAGAATCTGGAATGTGGTGAGGGAACAGAGAAAAAAGCTCATTTATGACCTGCACTTACGAAGGGGGTAGGCAGTTGTATATCAGGGAGTAAACCTTCTGAGAATAAAAACAGCTGGAGCTTGTTAAGTTAATTACACAGGGGAAAGGATAATGTACTGGGAACTCCTCAGAAGAATCTTATTTGTGGTGAGGGGAGAGAGATAATAGCTCATTTAGGAACGACATGAACATGCTGTGTAGGTAGCTGTTTATCAGTAAATATCTCCACTGAGATTAAGAAAAGCAGTAGCTTAATAAACTAAGTACTTCCTGGTATGGTTACTGTACTGGTAATTGCCGAAAAGAATCTGGATTGTGGTGAGGGAACAGAGAAAAAAGCTCATTTAGGACCTGCACTTACGAAGGTGGTAGGCAGCTGTATATCAGGTAGTATCGCTTCTGAGAATAAAAACAGATGGAGCTTCTTAAGGTAATTACACAGGGGAAAGGATAATGTACTGGGAACTCCTCAGAAGAATCTGATTTGTGGTGTGGGGAGAGAGATAAAACCTCATTTAGGAACGACATGAACATGCTGCGTAGGTAGCTGTTTATCAGTAAATATCTCCACTGAGATTAAGAAAAGCAGTAGCTAAATAAATTAAGTAGTTCCTGGTATGGTTACTGTACGGGTAACTCCCGAAAAGAACCTGGATTGTGGTGAGGGAACAGAGAAAAAAGCTCATTTAGGACCTGCACTTACGAAGATGGTAGGCAGCTGTATATCAGGGAGTAAACCTTCTGAGAATAAAAACAGCTGGAGCTTGTTAAGGTAATTACACAGGGGAAAGGATAATGTACTGGGAACTCCTCAGAAGAATCTGATTTGTGGTGAGGGGAGAGAGATAAAAGCTCATTTAGGAACGAAATGAACATTCTGCATACGTAGCTGTTTATCAGTAAATATCTCCACTGAGATTAAGAAAAGCAGTAGGTTAATAAATTAAGTACTTGCTGGTATGGATACTGTACTGGTAACTCCCCAAAAGAATCTGGATTGTGGTGAGGGAACAGAGAAAAAAGCTCATTTAGGAACGACATGAACATGCTGCGTAGGTAGCTGTTTATCAGTAAATATCTCCACTGAGATTAAGAAAAGCAGTAGCTTAATAAATTAAGTACTTCCTGGTATGGTTATTGTGCTGGTAACTCCCCAAAAGAATCTGGATTGTGGTGAGGGAAGAGAGAAAAAAGATCCTTTAGGACGTGCACTTACGAAGGGGTTAGGCAGCTGTTTATCAGGGAGTAAACCTTCTGAGAATAAAAACAGCTGGAGCTTGTTAAGGTAATTACACAGGGGAAAGGATAATGTACTCGGAACTCCTCAGAAGAATCTGATTTGTGGTTAGGGGAGAGAGATAAAAGCTCATTTAGGAACGACATGAACATGCTGCGTAGGTAGCTGTTTATCAGTAAATAAATCCACTAAGATTAAGAAAATCAGTAGCTTAAAAAATTAAGTACTTCCTGGTATGGTTACAATATTGGGAACTCCCCAAGAGAATCTGGATTGTGGTGAGGGAACAGAGAAAAAGCTCATTTAGGACCTGCACTTACGAAGGGGGTAGGCAGTTGTATATCAGGGAGTAAACCTTCTGAGAGTAAAAACAGCTGGAGCTTGTTAAGGTAATTACACAGGGGAAAGGATAATGTACTGGGAACTCCTCAGAAGAATCTAATTTGTGATGAGGAGAGAGAGATAAAAGCTCATTTAGGAACGACATGAACATGCTGCGTAGGTAGCTGTTTATCAGTTAATATCTCCACTGAGATTAAGAAAAGCAGTAGCTTAATGAATTAAGTACTTCCTGGTATGGTTACTGTACTGGTAACTCCCCAAAAGAATCTGGATTGTGGTGAGGGAACAGAGAAAAAAGCTCATTTAAGACCTGCACTTACGAAGGGGGTAGGCAGCTGTATATCAGGGAGTAAACATTCTGAGAATAAAAACAGCTGGAGCTTGTTAAGGTAATTACACATGGGGAAAGGATAATGTATGGGGAACTCCTCAGAAGAATCTGATTTGTGGTGACGGGAGAGAGATAAAAGCTCGTTTAGGAACGACATGAACATGCTGCGTAGGTAGCTGTTTATCAGTAAACATCTCCATTGAGATTAAGAAAAGCAGTAGCTTAATAAAATAAGTACTTCCTGGTATGGATACTGTACTGGTAACTCCCGAAAAGAATCTGGATTGTATTGAGGGAACAGAGAAACAAGCTCATTTAGGAACGACATGAACATGCTGCGTAGGTAGCTGTTTATCAGTAAATATCTCCACTGAGATTAAGAAAAGCTGTAGCTTAATAAATTAAGTAGTTCCTGGTATGGTTACTGTACTGGTAACTCCCCAAAAGAATCTGGATTGTGGTGAGGGAACAGAGAAAAAGCTCATTTAGGAACGACATGAACATGCTGCGTAGGTAGCTGTTTATCAGTAAATATCTCCACTGAGATTAAGAAAAGCAGTATCTTAATAAATTAAGTACTTCCTGCTATGGATACTGTACTGGTAACTCCCCAAAAGAATCTGGATTGTGGTGAGGGAACAGAGAAAAAAGCTCATATAGGACCTACAATTACGAAGGGGGTAGGCAGCTGTATATCAGGGAGTAAACCTTCTGAGAATAAAAACAGCTGGAGCTTGTTAAGGTAATTACACAGGGGAAAGGATAATGTACTGGGAACTCCACAGAAGAATCTGATTTGCGTTGAGGGGAGAGAGATAAAAGCTCATTTAGGAACGACATGAACATGCTGCGTAGGTAGCTGTTTATCAGTAAATATCTCCACTGAGATTAAGAAAAGCAGTAGCTTAATAAATTAAGTACTTCCTGGTATGGTTACTGTACTGGTAACTCCCCAAAAGAATCTGGATTGTGGTGAGGGAACAGAGAAAAAAGCTCATTTAGGACCTGCACTTACGAAGGGGGTAGGCAACTGTATATCAGGGAGTAAACCTTCTGAGAATAAAAACAACTGCAACTTGTTAAGGTAATTACACAGGGGAATGGATAATGTACTGGGAACTCCTCAGAAGAATCTGATTCGTGGTGACGGGAGAGAGATAAAATCTCATTTAGGAACGACATGAACATGCTGCGTAGGTAGCTGTTTATCAGTAAATATCTCCACTGAGATTAAGAAAAGCAGTAGCTTAATAAATTAAGTACTTCCTGGTATGGTTACTGTACTGGTAACTCCCCAAAAGGATTTGGATTGTGGTGAGAGAACAGAGAAAAAAGCTCATTTATGACCTGCACTTACGAAGGGGGTAGGCAGCTGTATATCAGGGAGTATCGCTTCTGAGAATAAAACCAGCTGGAGCTTGTTAAGATAATTACACAGGGGAAAGTTTAATGTACTGGGAACTCCTCAGAAGAATCTGATTTGTGGTGAGGGGAGAGAGATAAAAGCTCATTTAGGAACGACATGAACATGCTGTGTAGGTAGCTGTTTATCAGTAAAAATCTACACTGAGATTAAGAAAAGCAGTAGCTTAATAAATAAAGTACTTCCTGGTATGGATACTGTACTGGTAACTCCCCAAAAGAATCTGGATTGTGGTGAGGGAACAGAGAAAAAAGCTCATTTAGGAACGACATGAACATGCTGCGTAGGTAGCTGTTTATCAGTAAATATCTCCACTGAGATTAAGAAAAGCAGTAGCTTAATAAATTAAGTACTTCCTGGTATGGTTACTGTACTGGTAACTCCCCAAAAGAATCTGGATTGTGGTGAAGGAACAGAGAAAAAAGCTCATTTAGGACCTGCACTTACGAAGGGGGTAGGCAGCTGTATATCAGGGAGTAAACCTTCTGAGAAAAAAAACAGCTGGAGCTTGTTAAGGTAATTACACAGGGGAAAGGATAATGTACTGGGAACTCCTCAGAAGAATCTGATTTGTGGTGAGGGGAGAGAGATAAAAGCTCATTTAGGAACGACATGAACATGCTGCATACGTAGCTGTTTATCAGTAAATATCTCCACTGAGATTAAGAAAAGCAGTAGCGTAATAAATTAAGTACTTCCTGGTATGGATACTCTACTGGTATCTCCCCAAAAGAATCTCGATTGTGATGAGGGAACAGAGAAAAAAGCTCATTTAGGACCTGCACTTACGAAGGGGGTAGGCAGCTCGATATCAGGGAGTAAAACTTCCGAGAATAAAAACAGTTGGAGCTTGTTCAAGTAATTACACAGGGGAAAGGATAATGTACTGGGAACTCCACAGAAGAATCTGATTTGTGGTGAGGGGAGAGAGATAAAAGCTCATTTAGGAACGACATGAACATGCTGCGTAGGTAGCTGTTAATCAGTAAATATCTCCACTGAGATTAAGAAAAGCAGTAGCTTCATAAATTAAGTACTTCCTGCAATGGATACTTAGCTGGTAACTTCCCAAAAGAATCTGGATTGTGGTGAGGTAACAGAGAAAAAAGCTCATTTAGGAATGACATGAACATGCTCCGTAGGTAGCTGTATATCAGTAAATATCTCCACTGAGATTGAGAAAAGCAGTAGCTTAATAAATTAAGTACTTCCTGGTATGGTTACTGTACTGGTAACTCCCCAAAAGAATCTGGATTGTGGTGAGGGAACAGAGAAAAAAGCTCATTTAGCACCTGCACTTACGAAGGGGGTAGGCAGCTGTATATCAGGGAGTAAACCTTCTGAGAATAAAAACAGCTGGAGCTTCTTAAGGTAATTACACAGGAGAAGGATAATGTAGTGGGAACTCCTCAGAAGAATCTGATTTGTGGTGAGGGGAGAGAGATAAAAGCTCGTTTAGGAACGACATGAACATGCTGCGTAGGTAGCTGTTTATCTGTAAATATCTCCACTGAGATTAAGAAAAGCAGTAGCTTAATAAATTAAGTACTTCCTGGTATGGTTACTGTACTGGTAACTCTCCAAAAGAATCTGGATTGTGGTGAGGGAACAGAGAAAAAGCTCATTTAGGACCTGCACTTACGAAGGGGGTAGGCAGCTGTATATCAGGGAGTAAACCTTCTGAGAATAAAAACAGGTGGAGCTTGTTAAGGTAATTACACATTGGAAAGGATAATGTACTGGGAAATCCTCAGAAGATTCTGATTTGTGGTGAGGGGAGAGAGATAAAAGCTCATTTAGGAACGATATGAAAATGCTGCATAGGTAGCTGTTTATAAGTAAATATCTCCACTGAGATTAAGAAAAGCAGTAGCTTAATAAATTAAGTACTTCCTGGTATGGTTACTGTACTGGTAACTCCCCAAAAGAATCTGGATTGTGGTGAGGGAACAGAGAAAAAAGCTCATTTAGGACCTGCACTTACGAAGGGGGTAGGCAGCTGTATATCAGGGAGTAAAACTTCTGAGAATAAAAACAGCTGGAGCTTATTAAGGTAATTACACAGGGGAAAGGATAATGTACTGGGAACTCCTCAGAAGAATCTGATTTGTGGTGAGGGGAGAGAGATAAAAGCTCATTTAGGAACGACATGAACATGCTGCATACGTAGCTGTTTATCAGTAAATATCTCCACTGAGATTAAGAAAAGCAGTAGCTTAAGAAATTAAGTACTTCCTGGTATGGTTACTGTACTGGAAACTCCCCAAAAGAATCTGGATTGTGGTGAGGGAACAGAGAAAAAAACTCATTTAGGACCTGCACTTACGAAGGGGGTAGGCAGCTGTATATCAGGGAGTAAACCTTCTGAGAATAAAAACAGCTGGAGCTTGTTAAGGTAATTACACAGGGGAAAGGATAATGTACTGGGAACTCCTCAGAAGAATCTGATTTGTAGTGAAGGAACAGAGAAAAAAGCTCATTTAGGAACGACATGAACATGCTGCGTAGGTAGCTGTTTATCAGTAAATATCTCCACTGAGATTAAGAAAAGCAGTAGCTTAATAAATTAAGTACTTCCTGGTATGGTTACTGTACTGGTAACTCCCCAGAAGAATCAGGATTGTGGTGAGGGAACAGAGAAAAAAGCTCATTTAGGACCTGCACTTACGAAGGGGGTAGGCAGCTGTATATCAGGGAGTAAACCTTCTGAGAATAAAAACAGCTGGAGCTTGTTAAGGTAATTACACAGTGGAAAGGATAATGTACTGGGAACTCCTCAGAAGAATCTGATTTGTGGTGAGGGGAGAGAGATAAAAGCTCATTTAGAATCGACATGAACATGCTGCATACGTAGCTGTTTATCAGTACATATCTCCAGTGAGATTAAGAAAAGCAGTAGCTTAATAAATTAAGTACTTGCTGGTATGGATACTGTACTGGTAACTCCCCAAAAGAATCTGGATTGTGGTGAGGGAACAGAGAAAAAAGCTCATTTAGGACCTGCACTTACGAAGGGGGTAGGCAGCTGTATATCAGGGAGTAAACCTTCTGAGAATAAAAACAGCTGGAGCTTGTTAAGGTAATTACACAGGGGAAAGGATAATGTACTGGGAACTCCTCAGAAGAATCTGATTTGTGGTGAGGGGAGAGAGATAAAAGCTCATTTAGGAACGACATGAACATGCTGCATACGTAGCTGTTTATCAGTAAATATCTCCACTGAGATTAAGAAAAGCAGTAGCTTAATAAATTAAGTACTTGCTGGTATGGATACTGTACTGGTAATTCCCCAAAAGAATCTGGATTGTGGTGAGGGAACAGAGAAAAAAGCTCATTTAGGAACGACATGAACATGCTGCGTAGGTAGCTGTTTATCAGTAAATATCTCCACTGCGATTAAGAAAAGCAGTAGCTTAATAAATTAAGTACTTCCTGGTATGGTTATTGTGCTGGTAACTCCCCAAAAGAATCTGGATTGTGGTGAGGGAAGAGAGAAAAAAGATCCTTTAGGACGTGCACTTACGAAGGGGTTAGGCAGCTGTATATCAGGGAGTAAACCTTCTGAGAATAAAAACAGCTGGAGATTGTTAAGGTAATTACACAGGGGAAAGGATAATGTACTCGGAACTCCTCAGAAGAATCTGATTTGTGGTGAGGGGAGAGAGATAAAAGCTCATTTAGGAACGACATGAACATGCTGCGTAGGTAGCTGTTTATCAGTAAATAAATCCACTAAGATTAAGAAAATCAGTAGCTTAATAAATTAAGTACTTCCTGGTATGGTTACAATACTGGTAACTCCCCAAGAGAATCTGGATTGTGGTGAGGGAACAGAGAAAAAGCTCATTTAGGACCTGCACTTACGAAGGGGGTAGGCAGTTTTTATATCAGGGAGTAAACCTTCTGAGAGTAAAAACAGCTGGAGCTTGTTAAGGTAATTACACAGGGGAAAGGATAATGTACTGGGAACTCCTCAGAAGAATCTGATTTGTGATGAGGGGAGAGAGATAAAAGCTCATTTAGGAACGACATGAACTTGCTGCGTAGGTAGCTGTTTATCAGTTAATATCTCCACTGAGATTAAGAAAAGCAGTAGCTTAATGAATTAAGTACTTCCTGGTATGGTTACTGTACTGGTAACTCCCCAAAAGAATCTGGATTGTGGTGAGGGAATAGAGAAAAAAGCTCATTTAAGACCTGCACTTACGAAGGGGGTAGGCAGCTGTATATCAGGGAGGAAACATTCTGAGAATAAAAACAGCTGGAGCTTGTTAAGGTAATTACACATGGGGAAAGGATAATGTATTGGGAACTCCTCAGAAGAATCTGATTTGTGGTGACCGGAGAGAGATAAAAGCTCATTTAGGAACGACATGAACATGCTGCGTAGGTAGCTGTTTATCAGTAAACATCTCCATTGAGATTAAGAAAAGCAGTAGCTTAATAAATTAAGTACTTCCTGGTATGGTTACTGTACTGGTAACTCCCCAAAAGAATCTGGATTGTGGTGAGGGAACAGAGAAAAAAGCTCATTTAGGACCTGCACTTACGAAGGGGGTAGGCAGTTGTATATCAGGGAGTAAACCTTCTGAGAGTAAAAACAGCTGGAGCTTGTTAAGATAATTACACAGGGGAAAGGATAATGTACTGGGAACTCCTCAGAAGAATATGATTTTTGATGAGGGGAGAGAGATAAAAGCTCATTTAGGAACGACATGAACATGCTGCGTAGGTAGTTGTTTATCAGTAAATATCTGCACTGAGATTAAGAAAAGCAGTAGCTTAATAAATTAAGTACTTCCTGGTATGGTTACTGTACTGGTAACTCCCCAAAAGAATTTGGATTGTGGTGAGGGAACAGAGAAAAAAGCTCATTTAGGACCTGGACTTACGAAGGTGGTAGGCAGCTGTATATCAGGGAGTATCGCTTCTGAGAATAAAAACAGATGGAGATTGTTAAGGTAATTACACATGGGAAAGGATAATGTACTGGGAACTCCTCAGAAGAATCTGATTTGTGATGAGGGGAGAGAGATAAAAGCTCATTTAGGAACGACATGAACATGCTGCGTAGGTAGCTGTTTATCAGTAAATATCTCCACTGAGATTAAGAAAAGCAGTAGCTTAATAAATTAAGTACTTCCTGGTATGGTTACTGTACTGGTAACTCCCCAAAAGAATCTGGATTGTGGTGAGGGTACAGAGAAAAAAGCTCATTTAGGACCTGCACTTACGAAGGGGGTAGGCAGTTGTATAACAGGGAGTAAACCTTCTGAGAATAAAAACAGCTGGAGCTTTTTAAGGTAATTACACAGGGGAAAGGATAATGTACTGGGAACTCCTCAGAAGAATCTTATTTGTGGTGAGGGGAGAGAGATAATAGCTCATTTAGGAACGACATGAACATGCTGTGTAGGTAGCTGTTTATCAGTAAATATCTCCACTGAGATTAAGAAAAGCAGTAGCTTAATAAACTAAGTACTTCCTGGTATGGTTACTGTACTGGTAATTGCCGAAAAGAATCTGGATTGTGGTGAGGGAACAGAGAAAAAAGCTCATTTAGGACCTGCATTTACGAAGGTGGTAGGCAGCTGTATATCAGGGAGTATCGCTTCTGAGAATAAAAACAGATGGAGCTTCTTAAGGTAATTACACAGGGGAAAGGATAATGTACTGGGAACTCCTCAGAAGAATCTGATTTGTGGTGTGGGGAGAGAGATAAAACCTCATTTAAGAACGACATGAACATGCTGCGTAGGTAGCTGTTTAGCAGTAAATATCTCCACTGAGATTAAGACAAGCAGTAGCTAAATAAATTAAGTAGTTCCTGGTATGGTTACTGTACGGGTAACTCCCGAAAAGAACCTGGATTGTGGTGAGGGAACAGAGAAAAAAGCTCATTTATGACCTGCACTTACGAAGATGGTAGGCAGCTGTATATCAGGGAGTAAACCTTCTGAGAATAAAAACAGCTGGAGCTTGTTAAGGTAATTACACAGGGGAAAGGATAATGTACTGGGAACTCCTCAGAAGAATCTGATTTGTGGTGAGGGGAGAGAGATAAAAGCTCATTTAGGAACGACATGAACATGCTGCATACGTAGCTGTTTATCAGTAAATATCTCCACTGCGATTAAGAAAAGCAGTAGCTTAATAAATTAAGTACTTCCTGGTATGGATACTGTACTGGTCTCCCCAAAAGTATCTGGATTGTGGTGAGGGAACAGAGAAATAAGGTCTTTTAGGAACGACATGAACATGCTGCGTAGGTAGCTGTTTATCAGTAAATATCTCCACTGAGATTAAGAAAAGCAGTAGCTTAATAAATTAAGTACTTCCTGGTATGGTTACTGTACTGGTAACTCCCCAGAAGAATCTGGATTGTGGTGAGGGAACAGAGAAAAAAGCTCATTTAGGACCTGCACTTACGAAGGGGGTAGGCAGCTGTATATCAGGGAGTAAACCTTCTGAGAATAAAAACAGCTGGAGCTTGTTAAGGTAATTACACAGGGGAAAAGATAATGTACTGGGAACTCCTCAGAAGAATCTGATTTGTGGTGAGGGGAGAGAGATAAAAGCTCATTTAGGAACGACATGAACATGCTGCATACGTAGCTGTTTATCAGTAAATATCTCCACTGAGATTAAGAAAAGCAGTAGCTTAATAAATTAAGTACTTGCTGGTATGCATACTTTACTGGTAACTCCCCAAAAGAATCTGGATTGTGGTGAGGGAACAGAGAAAAAAGTTCATTTAGGAACGACATGAACATGCTGCGTAGGTAGCTGTTTATCAGTAAATATCTCCACTGAGATTAAGAAAAGCAGTAGCTTAATAAATTAAGTACTTCCTGGTATGGTTATTGTGCTGGTAACTCCCCAAAAGAATCTGGATTGTGGGGAGGGAACAGAGAAAAAAGATCCTTTAGGACGTGCACTTACGAAGGGGTTAGGCAGTTGTATATCAGGGAGTAAACCTTCTGAGAATAAAAACAGCTGGAGCTTGTTAAGGTAATTACACAGGGGAAAGGATAATGTACTCGGAACTCCTCAGAAGAATCTGATTTGTGGTTAGGGGAGAGAGATAAAAGCTCATTTAGGAACGACATGAACATGCTGCGTAGGTAGCTGTTTATCAGTAAATAAATCCACTAAGATTAAGAAAATCAGTAGCTTAAAAAATTAAGTACTTCCTGGTATGGTTACAATACTGGGAACTCCCCAAGAGAATCTGGATTGTGGTGAGGGAACAGAGAAAAAGCTCATTTAGGACCTGCACTTACGAAGGGGGTAGGCAGTTGTATATCAGGGAGTAAACCTTCTGAGAGTAAAAACAGCTGGAGCTTGTTAAGGTAATTACACAGGGGAAAGGATAATGTACTGGGAACTCCTCAGAAGAATCTAATTTGTGATGAGGAGAGAGAGATAAAAGCTCATTTAGGAACGACATGAACATGCTGCGTAGGTAGCTGTTTATCAGTTAATATCTCCACTGAGATTAAGAAAAGCAGTAGCTTAATGAATTAAGTACTTCCTGGTATGGTTACTGTACTGGTAACTCCCCAAAAGAATCTGGATTGTGGTGAGGGAACAGAGAAAAAAGCTCATTTAAGACCTGCACTTACGAAGGGGGTAGGCAGCTGTATATCAGGGAGTAAACATTCTGAGAATAAAAACAGCTGGAGCTTGTTAAGGTAATTACACATGGGGAAAGGATAATGTATTGGGAACTCCTCAGAAGAATCTGATTTGTGGTGACGGGAGAGAGATAAAAGCTCGTTTAGGAACGACATGAACATGCTGCGTAGGTAGCTGTTTATCAGTAAACATCTCCATTGAGATTAAGAAAAGCAGTAGCTTAATAAAATAAGTACTTCCTGGTATGGATACTGTACTGGTAACTCCCCAAACGAATCTGGATTGTATTGAGGGAACAGAGAAACAAGCTCATTTAGGAACGACATGAACATGCTGCGTAGGTAGCTGTTTATCAGTAAATATCTCCACTGAGATTAAGAAAAGCAGTAGCTTAATAAATTAAGTACTTCCTGGTATGGTTACTGTACTGGTAACTCCCCAAAAGGATTTGGATTGTGGTGAGAGAACAGAGAAAAAAGCTCATTTATGACCTGCACTTACGAAGGGGGTAGGCAGCTGTATATCAGGGAGTATCGCTTCTGAGAATAAAACCAGCTGGAGCTTGTTAAGATAATTACACAGGGGAAAGTTTAATGTACTGGGAACTCCTCAGCAGAATCTGATTTGTGGTGAGGGGAGAGAGATAAAAGCTCATTTAGGAACGACATGAACATGCTGTGTAGGTAGCTGTTTATCAGTAAAAATCTACACTGAGATTAAGAAAAGCAGTAGCTTAATAAATAAAGTACTTCCTGGTATGGATACTGTACTGGTAACTCCCCAAAAGAATCTGGATTGTGGTGAGGGAACAGAGAAAAAAGCTCATTTAGGAACGACATGAACATGCTGCGTAGGTAGCTGTTTGTCAGTAAATATCTCCACTGAGAATAAGAAAAGCAGTAGCTTAATAAATTAAGCACTTCCTGGTATGGTTACTGTACTGGTAACTCCCCAATAGTATCTGGATTGTGGTGAGGGAACAGTGAAAAAAGCTCATTTAGGACCTGCACTTACGAAGGAGGTAGCCAGCTGTATATCAGGGAGTAAACCTTATGAGAATAAAAACAGCTGGAGCTTGTTAAGGTAATTACACAGGGGAAAGGATAATGTACTGGGTACTCCTCAGAAGAATCTGATTTGTGGTGAGGGGAGAGAGATAAAAGCTCATTTAGGAACGACATGAACATGCTGCATACGTAGCTGTTTATCAGTAAATATCTCCACTGAGATTAAGAAAACAGTAGCGTAATAAATTAAGTACTTCCTGGTATGGATACTGTACTGGTAACTCCCCAAAAGAATCTCGATTGTGGTGAGGGAACAGAGAAAAAAGCTCATTTAGGACCTGCACTTACGAAGGGGGTAGGCAGCTGTATATCAGGGAGTAAAACTTCTGAGAATAAAAACAGCTGGAGCTTGTTCAAGTAATTACACAGGGGAAAGGATAATGTACTGGGAACTCCACAGAAGAATCTGATTTGAGGTGACGGGAGAGAGATAAAAGCTCATTTATGAACGACATGAACATGCTGGGTAGGTAGCTGTTTATCATTAGATATCTCCACTGAGATTAAGAAAAGCAGTAGCTTAATAAATTAAGTACTTCCTGGTATGGATACTGTACTGGTAACTCCCCAAAAGAATCTGGATTGTAGTGAGGGAACAGAGAAAAAAGCTCATTTAGGAACGACATGAACATGCTGCGTAGGTAGCTGTTTATCAGTAAATATCTCCACTGAGATTAAGAAAAGCAGTAGCTTAATAAATTAAGTACTTCCTGGTATGGTTACTGTACTGGTAACTCCCCAAAAGAATCTGGATTGTGGTGAAGGAACAGAGAAAAAAGCTCATTTAGGACCTGCACTTACGAAGGGGGTAGGCAGCTGTATATCAGGGAGTAAACCTTCTGAGAAAAAAAACAGCTGGAGCTTGTTAAGATAATTACACAGGGGAAAGGATAATGTACTGGGAACTCCTCAGAAGAATCTGATTTGTGGTGAGGGGAGAGAGATAAAAGCTCATTTAGGAACGACATGAACATGCTGCATACGTAGCTGTTTATCAGTAAATATCTCCACTGAGATTAAGAAAAGCAGTAGCGTAATAAATTAAGTACTTCCTGGTATGGATACTCTACTGGTATCTCCCCAAAAGAATCTCGATTGTGATGAGGGAACAGAGAAAAAAGCTCATTTAGGACCTGCACTTACGAAGGGGGTAGGCAGCTCGATATCAGGGAGTAAAACTTCCGAGAATAAAAACAGTTGGAGCTTGTTCAAGTAATTACACAGGGGAAAGGATAATGTACTGGGAACTCCACAGAAGAATCTGATTTGTGGTGAGGGGAGAGAGATAAAAGCTCATTTAGGAACGACATGAACATGCTGCGTAGGTAGCTGTTAATCAGTAAATATCTCCACTGAGATTAAGAAAAGCAGTAGCTTCATAAATTAAGTACTTCCTGCAATGGATACTTAGCTGGTAACTTCCCAAAAGAATCTGGATTGTGGTGAGGTAACAGAGAAAAAAGCTCATTTAGGAACGACATGAACATGCTCCGTAGGTAGCTGTATATCAGTAAATATCTCCACTGAGATTGAGAAAAGCAGTAGCTTAATAAATTAAGTACTTCCTGGTATGGTTACTGTACTGGTAACTCCCCAAAAGAATCTGGATTGTGGTGAGGGAACAGAGAAAAAAGCTCATTTAGCACCTGCACTTACGAAGGGGGTAGGCAGCTGTATATCAGGGAGTAAACCTTCTGAGAATAAAAACAGCTGGAGCTTCTTAAGGTAATTACACAGGAGAAGGATAATGTAGTGGGAACTCCTCAGAAGAATCTGATTTGTGGTGAGGGGAGAGAGATAAAAGCTCGTTTAGGAACGACATGAACATGCTGCGTAGGTAGCTGTTTATCTGTAAATATCTCCACTGAGATTAAGAAAAGCAGTAGCTTAATAAATTAAGTACTTCCTGGTATGGTTACTGTACTGGTAACTCTCCAAAAGAATCTGGATTGTGGTGAGGGAACAGAGAAAAAGCTCATTTAGGACCTGCACTTACGAAGGGGGTAGGCAGCTGTATATCAGGGAGTAAACCTTCTGAGAATAAAAACAGGTGGAGCTTGTTAAGGTAATTACACATTGGAAAGGATAATGTACTGGGAAATCCTCAGAAGATTCTGATTTGTGGTGAGGGGAGAGAGATAAAAGCTCATTTAGGAACGATATGAAAATGCTGCATAGGTAGCTGTTTATAAGTAAATATCTCCACTGAGATTAAGAAAAGCAGTAGCTTAATAAATTAAGTACTTCCTGGTATGGTTACTGTACTGGTAACTCCCCAAAAGAATCTGGATTGTGGTGAGGGAACAGAGAAAAAAGCTCATTTAGGACCTGCACTTACGAAGGGGGTAGGCAGCTGTATATCAGGGAGTAAAACTTCTGAGAATAAAAACAGCTGGAGCTTATTAAGGTAATTACACAGGGGAAAGGATAATGTACTGGGAACTCCTCAGAAGAATCTGATTTGTGGTGAGGGGAGAGAGATAAAAGCTCATTTAGGAACGACATGAACATGCTGCATACGTAGCTGTTTATCAGTAAATATCTCCACTGAGATTAAGAAAAGCAGTAGCTTAAGAAATTAAGTACTTCCTGGTATGGTTACTGTACTGGAAACTCCCCAAAAGAATCTGGATTGTGGTGAGGGAACAGAGAAAAAAACTCATTTAGGACCTGCACTTACGAAGGGGGTAGGCAGCTGTATATCAGGGAGTAAACCTTCTGAGAATAAAAACAGCTGGAGCTTGTTAAGGTAATTACACAGTGGAAAGGATAATGTACTGGGAACTCCTCAGAAGAATCTGATTTGTGGTGAGGGGAGAGAGATAAAAGCTCATTTAGAATCGACATGAACATGCTGCATACGTAGCTGTTTATCAGTACATATCTCCAGTGAGATTAAGAAAAGCAGTAGCTTAATAAATTAAGTACTTGCTGGTATGGATACTGTACTGGTAACTCCCCAAAAGAATCTGGATTGTGGTGAGGGAACAGAGAAAAAAGCTCATTTAGGACCTGCACTTACGAAGGGGGTAGGCAGCTGTATATCAGGGAGTAAACCTTCTGAGAATAAAAACAGCTGGAGCTTGTTAAGGTAATTACACAGGGGAAAGGATAATGTACTGGGAACTCCTCAGAAGAATCTGATTTGTGGTGAGGGGAGAGAGATAAAAGCTCATTTAGGAACGACATGAACATGCTGCATACGTAGCTGTTTATCAGTAAATATCTCCACTGAGATTAAGAAAAGCAGTAGCTTAATAAATTAAGTACTTGCTGGTATGGATACTGTACTGGTAATTCCCCAAAAGAATCTGGATTGTGGTGAGGGAACAGAGAAAAAAGCTCATTTAGGAACGACATGAACATGCTGCGTAGGTAGCTGTTTATCAGTAAATATCTCCACTGCGATTAAGAAAAGCAGTAGCTTAATAAATTAAGTACTTCCTGGTATGGTTATTGTGCTGGTAACTCCCCAAAAGAATCTGGATTGTGGTGAGGGAAGAGAGAAAAAAGATCCTTTAGGACGTGCACTTACGAAGGGGTTAGGCAGCTGTATATCAGGGAGTAAACCTTCTGAGAATAAAAACAGCTGGAGATTGTTAAGGTAATTACACAGGGGAAAGGATAATGTACTCGGAACTCCTCAGAAGAATCTGATTTGTGGTGAGGGGAGAGAGATAAAAGCTCATTTAGGAACGACATGAACATGCTGCGTAGGTAGCTGTTTATCAGTAAATAAATCCACTAAGATTAAGAAAATCAGTAGCTTAATAAATTAAGTACTTCCTGGTATGGTTACAATACTGGTAACTCCCCAAGAGAATCTGGATTGTGGTGAGGGAACAGAGAAAAAGCTCATTTAGGACCTGCACTTACGAAGGGGGTAGGCAGTTTTTATATCAGGGAGTAAACCTTCTGAGAGTAAAAACAGCTGGAGCTTGTTAAGGTAATTACACAGGGGAAAGGATAATGTACTGGGAACTCCTCAGAAGAATCTGATTTGTGATGAGGGGAGAGAGATAAAAGCTCATTTAGGAACGACATGAACTTGCTGCGTAGGTAGCTGTTTATCAGTTAATATCTCCACTGAGATTAAGAAAAGCAGTAGCTTAATGAATTAAGTACTTCCTGGTATGGTTACTGTACTGGTAACTCCCCAAAAGAATCTGGATTGTGGTGAGGGAATAGAGAAAAAAGCTCATTTAAGACCTGCACTTACGAAGGGGGTAGGCAGCTGTATATCAGGGAGGAAACATTCTGAGAATAAAAACAGCTGGAGCTTGTTAAGGTAATTACACATGGGGAAAGGATAATGTATTGGGAACTCCTCAGAAGAATCTGATTTGTGGTGACCGGAGAGAGATAAAAGCTCATTTAGGAACGACATGAACATGCTGCGTAGGTAGCTGTTTATCAGTAAACATCTCCATTGAGATTAAGAAAAGCAGTAGCTTAATAAATTAAGTACTTCCTGGTATGGTTACTGTACTGGTAACTCCCCAAAAGAATCTGGATTGTGGTGAGGGAACAGAGAAAAAAGCTCATTTAGGACCTGCACTTACGAAGGGGGTAGGCAGTTGTATATCAGGGAGTAAACCTTCTGAGAGTAAAAACAGCTGGAGCTTGTTAAGATAATTACACAGGGGAAAGGATAATGTACTGGGAACTCCTCAGAAGAATATGATTTTTGATGAGGGGAGAGAGATAAAAGCTCATTTAGGAACGACATGAACATGCTGCGTAGGTAGTTGTTTATCAGTAAATATCTGCACTGAGATTAAGAAAAGCAGTAGCTTAATAAATTAAGTACTTCCTGGTATGGTTACTGTACTGGTAACTCCCCAAAAGAATTTGGATTGTGGTGAGGGAACAGAGAAAAAAGCTCATTTAGGACCTGGACTTACGAAGGTGGTAGGCAGCTGTATATCAGGGAGTATCGCTTCTGAGAATAAAAACAGATGGAGATTGTTAAGGTAATTACACATGGGAAAGGATAATGTACTGGGAACTCCTCAGAAGAATCTGATTTGTGATGAGGGGAGAGAGATAAAAGCTCATTTAGGAACGACATGAACATGCTGCGTAGGTAGCTGTTTATCAGTAAATATCTCCACTGAGATTAAGAAAAGCAGTAGCTTAATAAATTAAGTACTTCCTGGTATGGTTACTGTACTGGTAACTCCCCAAAAGAATCTGGATTGTGGTGAGGGTACAGAGAAAAAAGCTCATTTAGGACCTGCACTTACGAAGGGGGTAGGCAGTTGTATAACAGGGAGTAAACCTTCTGAGAATAAAAACAGCTGGAGCTTTTTAAGGTAATTACACAGGGGAAAGGATAATGTACTGGGAACTCCTCAGAAGAATCTTATTTGTGGTGAGGGGAGAGAGATAATAGCTCATTTAGGAACGACATGAACATGCTGTGTAGGTAGCTGTTTATCAGTAAATATCTCCACTGAGATTAAGAAAAGCAGTAGCTTAATAAACTAAGTACTTCCTGGTATGGTTACTGTACTGGTAATTGCCGAAAAGAATCTGGATTGTGGTGAGGGAACAGAGAAAAAAGCTCATTTAGGACCTGCATTTACGAAGGTGGTAGGCAGCTGTATATCAGGGAGTATCGCTTCTGAGAATAAAAACAGATGGAGCTTCTTAAGGTAATTACACAGGGGAAAGGATAATGTACTGGGAACTCCTCAGAAGAATCTGATTTGTGGTGTGGGGAGAGAGATAAAACCTCATTTAAGAACGACATGAACATGCTGCGTAGGTAGCTGTTTAGCAGTAAATATCTCCACTGAGATTAAGACAAGCAGTAGCTAAATAAATTAAGTAGTTCCTGGTATGGTTACTGTACGGGTAACTCCCGAAAAGAACCTGGATTGTGGTGAGGGAACAGAGAAAAAAGCTCATTTATGACCTGCACTTACGAAGATGGTAGGCAGCTGTATATCAGGGAGTAAACCTTCTGAGAATAAAAACAGCTGGAGCTTGTTAAGGTAATTACACAGGGGAAAGGATAATGTACTGGGAACTCCTCAGAAGAATCTGATTTGTGGTGAGGGGAGAGAGATAAAAGCTCATTTAGGAACGACATGAACATGCTGCATACGTAGCTGTTTATCAGTAAATATCTCCACTGCGATTAAGAAAAGCAGTAGCTTAATAAATTAAGTACTTCCTGGTATGGATACTGTACTGGTAACTCCCCAAAAGTATCTGGATTGTGGTGAGGGAACAGAGAAATAAGGTCTTTTAGGAACGACATGAACATGCTGCGTAGGTAGCTGTTTATCAGTAAATATCTCCACTGAGATTAAGAAAAGCAGTAGCTTAATAAATTAAGTACTTCCTGGTATGGTTACTGTACTGGTAACTCCCCAGAAGAATCTGGATTGTGGTGAGGGAACAGAGAAAAAAGCTCATTTAGGACCTGCACTTACGAAGGGGGTAGGCAGCTGTATATCAGGGAGTAAACCTTCTGAGAATAAAAACAGCTGGAGCTTGTTAAGGTAATTACACAGGGGAAAAGATAATGTACTGGGAACTCCTCAGAAGAATCTGATTTGTGGTGAGGGGAGAGAGATAAAAGCTCATTTAGGAACGACATGAACATGCTGCATACGTAGCTGTTTATCAGTAAATATCTCCACTGAGATTAAGAAAAGCAGTAGCTTAATAAATTAAGTACTTGCTGGTATGGATACTTTACTGGTAACTCCCCAAAAGAATCTGGATTGTGGTGAGGGAACAGAGAAAAAAGTTCATTTAGGAACGACATGAACATGCTGCGTAGGTAGCTGTTTATCAGTAAATATCTCCACTGGGATTAAGAAAAGCAGTAGCTTAATAAATTAAGTACTTCCTGGTATGGTTATTGTGCTGGTAACTCCCCAAAAGAATCTGGATTGTGGGGAGGGAACAGAGAAAAAAGATCCTTTAGGACGTGCACTTACGAAGGGGTTAGGCAGTTGTATATCAGGGAGTAAACCTTCTGAGAATAAAAACAGCTGGAGCTTGTTAAGGTAATTACACAGGGGAAAGGATAATGTACTCGGAACTCCTCAGAAGAATCTGATTTGTGGTTAGGGGAGAGAGATAAAAGCTCATTTAGGAACGACATGAACATGCTGCGTAGGTAGCTGTTTATCAGTAAATAAATCCACTAAGATTAAGAAAATCAGTAGCTTAAAAAATTAAGTACTTCCTGGTATGGTTACAATACTGGGAACTCCCCAAGAGAATCTGGATTGTGGTGAGGGAACAGAGAAAAAGCTCATTTAGGACCTGCACTTACGAAGGGGGTAGGCAGTTGTATATCAGGGAGTAAACCTTCTGAGAGTAAAAACAGCTGGAGCTTGTTAAGGTAATTACACAGGGGAAAGGATAATGTACTGGGAACTCCTCAGAAGAATCTAATTTGTGATGAGGAGAGAGAGATAAAAGCTCATTTAGGAACGACATGAACATGCTGCGTAGGTAGCTGTTTATCAGTTAATATCTCCACTGAGATTAAGAAAAGCAGTAGCTTAATGAATTAAGTACTTCCTGGTATGGTTACTGTACTGGTAACTCCCCAAAAGAATCTGGATTGTGGTGAGGGAACAGAGAAAAAAGCTCATTTAAGACCTGCACTTACGAAGGGGGTAGGCAGCTGTATATCAGGGAGTAAACATTCTGAGAATAAAAACAGCTGGAGCTTGTTAAGGTAATTACACATGGGGAAAGGATAATGTATTGGGAACTCCTCAGAAGAATCTGATTTGTGGTGACGGGAGAGAGATAAAAGCTCGTTTAGGAACGACATGAACATGCTGCGTAGGTAGCTGTTTATCAGTAAACATCTCCATTGAGATTAAGAAAAGCAGTAGCTTAATAAAATAAGTACTTCCTGGTATGGATACTGTACTGGTAACTCCCCAAACGAATCTGGATTGTATTGAGGGAACAGAGAAACAAGCTCATTTAGGAACGACATGAACATGCTGCGTAGGTAGCTGTTTATCAGTAAATATCTCCACTGAGATTAAGAAAAGCAGTAGCTTAATAAATTAAGTAGTTCCTGGTATGGTTACTGTACTGGTAACTCCCCAAAAGAATCTGGATTGTGGTGAGGGAACAGAGAAAAAAGCTCATTTAGGAACGACATGAACATGCTGCGTAGGTAGCTGTTTATCAGTAAATATCTCCACTGAGATTAAGAAAAGCAGTATCTTAATAAATTAAGTACTTCCTGCTATGGATACTGTACTGGTAACTCCCCAAAAGAATCTGGATTGTGGTGAGGGAACAGAGAAAAAAGCTCATATATGACCTACAATTACGAAGGGGGTAGGCAGCTGTATATCAGGGAGTAAACCTTCTGAGAATAAAAACAGCTGGAGCTTGTTAAGGTAATTACACAGGGGAAAGGATAATGTACTGGGAACTCCACAGAAGAATCTGATTTGTGTTGAGGGGAGAGAGATAAAAGCTCATTTAGGAACGACATGAACATGCTGCGTAGGTAGCTGTTTATCAGTAAATATCTCCACTGAGATTAAGAAAAGCAGTAGCTTAATAAATTAAGTACTTCCTGGTATGGTTACTGTACTGGTAACTCCCCAAAAGAATCTGGATTGTGGTGAGGGAACAGAGAAAAAAGCTCATTTAGGACCTGCACTTACGAAGGGGGTAGGCAACTGTATATCAGGGAGTAAACCTTCTGAGAATAAAAACAACTGCAGCTTGTTAAGGTAATTACACAGGGGAATGGATAATGTACTGGGAACTCCTCAGAAGAATCTGATTCGTGGTGACGGGAGAGAGATAAAATCTCATTTAGGAACGACATGAACATGCTGCGTAGGTAGCTGTTTATCAGTAAATATCTCCACTGAGATTAAGAAAAGCAGTAGCTTAATAAATTAAGTACTTCCTGGTATGGTTACTGTACTGGTAACTCCCCAAAAGGATATGGATTGTGGTGAGAGAACAGAGAAAAAAGCTCATTTATGACCTGCACTTACGAAGGGGGTAGGCAGCTGTATATCAGGGAGTATCGCTTCTGAGAATAAAACCAGCTGGAGCTTGTTAAGATAATTACACAGGGGAAAGTTTAATGTACTGGGAACTCCTCAGAAGAATCTGATTTGTGGTGAGGGGAGAGAGATAAAAGCTCATTTAGGAACGACATGAACATGCTGTGTAGGTAGCTGTTTATCAGTAAAAATCTACACTGAGATTAAGAAAAGCAGTAGCTTAATAAATAAAGTACTTCCTGGTATGGATACTGTACTGGTAACTCCCCAAAAGAATCTGGATTGTGGTGAGGGAACAGAGAAAAAAGCTCATTTAGGAACGACATGAACATGCTGCGTAGGTAGCTGTTTGTCAGTAAATATCTCCACTGAGAATAAGAAAAGCAGTAGCTTAATAAATTAAGCACTTCCTGGTATGGTTACTGTACTGGTAACTCCCCAATAGTATCTGGATTGTGGTGAGGGAACAGTGAAAAAAGCTCATTTAGGACCTGCACTTTCGAAGGAGGTAGCCAGCTGTATATCAGGGAGTAAACCTTATGAGAATAAAAACAGCTGGAGCTTGTTAAGGTAATTACACAGGGGAAAGGATAATGTACTGGGAACTCCTCAGAAGAATCTGATTTGTGGTGAGGGGAGAGAGATAAAAGCTCATTTAGGAACGACATGAACATGCTGCATACGTAGCTGTTTATCAGTAAATATCTCCACTGAGATTAAGAAAACAGTAGCGTAATAAATTAAGTACTTCCTGGTATGGATACTGTACTGGTAACTCCCCAAAAGAATCTCGATTGTGGTGAGGGAACAGAGAAAAAAGCTCATTTAGGACCTGCACTTACGAAGGGGGTAGGCAGCTGTATATCAGGGAGTAAAACTTCTGAGAATAAAAACAGTTGGAGCTTGTTCAAGTAATTACACAGGGGAAAGGATAATGTACTGGGAACTCCACAGAAGAATCTGATTTGTGGTGAGGGGAGAGAGATAAAAGCTCATTTAGGAACGACATGAACATGCTGCGTAGGTAGCTGTTAATCAGTAAATATCTCCACTGAGATTAGAAAAGCAGTAGCTTCATAAATTAAGTACTTCCTGCAATGGATACTTAGCTGGTAACTTCCCAAAAGAATCTGGATTGTGGTGAGGTAACAGAGAAAAAAGCTCATTTAGGAACGACATGAACATGCTCCGTAGGTAGCTGTATATCAGTAAATATCTCCACTGAGATTAAGAAAAGCAGTAGCTTAATAAATTAAGTACTTCCTGGTATGGTTACTGTACTGGTAACTCCCCGAAAGAATCTGGATTGTGGTGAGGGAACAGAGAAAAAAGCTCATTTAGCACCTGCACTTACGAAGGGGGTAGGCAGCTGTATATCAGGGAGTATCGCTTATGAGAATAAAAACAGCTGGAGCTTGTTAAGGTAATTACACAGGGGAAAGGATAATGTACTGGGAACTCCTCAGAAGAATCTGATTTGTGGTGAGGGGAGAGAGATAAAAGCTCATTTAGGAACGACATGAACATGCTGCATACGTAGCTGTTAATCAGTAAATATCTCCACTGAGATTAAGAAAAGCAGTAGCTTAATAAATTAAGTACTTCCTGGAATGGATACTGTACTGGTAACTCCCCAAAAGAATCTGGATTGTGGTGAGGGAACAGAGAAAAAAGCTCATTTATGAACGACATGAACATGCTGCGTAGGTAACTGATTATCAGTAATTATCTCCCCTGAGATTTAGAAAAGCAGTAGCTTAATAAATTAAGTACTTCCAGGTATGGTTACTGTACTGGTAACTCCCCAAAAGAATCTGGATTGTGGTGAGGGAACAGAGAGAAAAGCTCATTTAGGACCTGCACTTACGAAGGGGGTAGGCAGCTCTATATCAGGGATAAAACTTCTGAGAATAAAAACAGCTGGAGCTTATTAAGGTAATTACACAGGGGAAAGGATAATGTACTGGGAACTCCTCAGAAGAATCTGATTTGTAGTGATGGGAGAGAGATAAAAGCTCATTTAGGAACGACATGAACATGCTGTGTAGGAAGCTGTTTATCAGTAAATATCTCCACTGAGATTAAGAAAAGCAGTAGCTTAATAAATTAAGTACTTCCTGGTATGGTTACTGTACTGGTAACTCCCCAAAAGAATCTGGATTGTGGTGAGGGAACAGAGAAAAAAGCTCATTTAGGACCTGCACTTACGAATGGGGTAGGCAGCTGTATATCAGGGAGTAAACGTTCTGAGAATAAAAACAGCTGGAGCTTGTTAAGGTAATTACACAGGGGAAAGGATAATGTAGTGGGAACTCCTCAGAAGAATCTGATTTGTGGTGAGAGGAGAGAGATAAAAGCTCATTTAGGAACAACATGAACATGCTGTGTAGGAAGCTGTTTATCAGTAAATATCTCCACTGAGATTAAGAAAAGCAGTAGCTTAATAAATTAAGTACTTCCTGGTATGGTTACTGTACTGGTAACTCTCCAAAAGAATCTGGATTGTGGTGAGGAAACAGAGAAAAAAGCTCATTTAGGACCTGCACTTACGAAGGTGGTAGGCAGCTGTATATCAGGGAGTAAACCTTCTGAGAATGAAAACAGCTGGACCTTGTTAATGTAATTACACAGGGGAAAGGATAATGTACTGGGAACTCCTCAGAAGAATCTGATTTGTGTTGAGGAGAGAGAGATAAAAGCTCATTTAGGAACGATATGAAAATGCTGCATAGGTAGCTGTGTATCAGTAAATATCTCCACTGAGATTAAGAAAAGCAGTAGCTTAATAAATTAAGTACTTCCTGGTATGGTTACTGTACTGGTAACTCCCCAAAAGAATCTGGATTGTGGTGAGGGAACAGAGAAAAAAGCTCATTTAGGACCTGCACTTACGAAGGGGTTAGGCAGCTGTATATCAGGGAGTAAACCTTCTGAGAATAAAAACAGCTGGAGCTTCTTAAGGTAATTACACAGGGGAAAGGATAATGTAGTGGGAACTCCTCAGAAGAATCTGATTTGTGGTGAGGGGAGAGAGATAAAAGCTCGTTTAGGAACGACATGAACATGCTGCGTAGGTAGCTGTTTATCTGTAAATATCTCCACTGAGATTAAGAAAAGCAGTAGCTTAAGAAATTAAGTACTTCCTGGTATGGTTACTGTACTGGTAACTCTCCAAAAGAATCTGGATTGTGGTGAGGGAACAGAGAAAAAGCTCATTTAGGACCTGCACTTACGAAGGGGGTAGGCAGCTGTATATCAGGGAGTAAACCTTCTGAGAATAAAAACAGGTGGAGCTTGTTAAGGTAATTACACATTGGAAAGGATAATGTACTGGGAAATCCTCAGAAGATTCTGATTTGTGGTGAGGGGAGAGAGATAAAAGCTCATTTAGGAACGATATGAAAATGCTGCATAGGTAGCTGTTTATAAGTAAATATCTCCACTGAGATTAAGAAAAGCAGTAGCTTAATAAATTAAGTACTTCCTGGTATGGTTACTGTACTGGTAACTCCCCAAAAGAATCTGGATTGTGGTGAGGGAACAGAGAAAAAAGCTCATTTAGGACCTGCACTTACGAAGGGGGTAGGCAGCTGTATATCAGGGAGTAAAACTTCTGAGAATAAAAACAGCTGGAGCTTATTAAGGTAATTACACAGGGGAAAGGATAATGTACTGGGAACTCCTCAGAAGAATCTGATTTGTGGTGAGGGGAGAGAGATAAAAGCTCATTTAGGAACGACATGAACATGCTGCATACGTAGCTGTTTATCAGTAAATATCTCCACTGAGATTAAGAAAAGCAGTAGCTTACGAAATTAAGTACTTCCTGGTATGGTTACTGTACTGGAAACTCCCCAAAAGAATCTGGATTGTGGTGAGGGAACAGAGAAAAAAACTCATTTAGGACCTGCACTTACGAAGGGGGTAGGCAGCTGTATATCAGGGAGTAAACCTTCTGAGAATAAAAACAGCTGGAGCTTGTTAAGGTAATTACACAGGGGAAAGGATAATGTACTGGGAACTCCTCAGAAGAATCTGATTTGTAGTGAAGGAACAGAGAAAAAAGCTCATTTAGGAACGACATGAACATGCCGCGTAGGTAGCTGTTTATCAGTAAATATCTCCACTGAGATTAAGAAAAGCAGTAGCTTAATAAATTAAGTACTTCCTGGTATGGTTACTGTACTGGTAACTCCCCAGAAGAATCAGGATTGTGGTGAGGGAACAGAGAAAAAAGCTCATTTAGGACCTGCACTTACGAAGGGGGTAGGCAGCTGTATATCAGGGAGTAAACCTTCTGAGAATAAAAACAGCTGGAGCTTGTTAAGGTAATTACACAGTGGAAAGGATAATGTACTGGGAACTCCTCAGAAGAATCTGATTTGTGGTGAGGGGAGAGAGATAAAAGCTCATTTAGAAACGACATGAACATGCTGCATACGTAGCTGTTTATCAGTAAATATCTCCAGTGAGATTAAGAAAAGCAGTAGCTTAATAAATTAAGTACTTGCTGGTATGGATACTGTACTGGTAACTCCCCAAAAGAATCTGGATTGTGGTGAGGGAACAGAGAAAAAAGCTCATTTAGGACCTGCACTTACGAAGGGGGTAGGCAGCTGTATATCAGGGAGTAAACCTTCTGAGAATAAAAACAGCTGGAGCTTGTTAAGGTAATTACACAGGGGAAAGGATAATGTACTGGGAACTCCTCAGAAGAATCTGATTTGTGGTGAGGGGAGAGAGATAAAAGCTCATATAGGAACGACATGAACATGCTGCATACGTAGCTGTTTATCAGTAAATATCTCCACTGAGATTAAGAAAAGCAGTAGCTTAATAAATTAAGTACTTGCTGGTATGGATACTGTACTGGTAACTCCCCAAAAGAATCTGGATTGTGGTGAGGGAACAGAGAAAAAAGCTCATTTAGGAACGACATGAACATGTTGCGTAGGTAGCTGTTTATCAGTAAATATCTCCACTGCGATTAAGAAAAGCAGTAGCTTAATAAATTAAGTACTTCCTGGTATGGTTATTGTGCTGGTAACTCCCCAAAAGAATCTGGATTGTGGTGAGGGAAGAGAGAAAAAAGATCCTTTAGGACGTGCACTTACGAAGGGGTTAGGCAGCTGTATATCAGGGAGTAAACCTTCTGAGAATAAAAACAGCTGGAGATTGTTAAGGTAATTACACAGGGGAAAGGATAATGTACTCGGAACTCCTCAGAAGAATCTGATTTGTGGTGAGGGGAGAGAGATAAAAGCTCATTTAGGAACGACATGAACATGCTGCGTAGGTAGCTGTTTATCAGTAAATAAATCCACTAAGATTAAGAAAATCAGTAGCTTAATAAATTAAGTACTTCCTGGTATGGTTACAATACTGGTAACTCCCCAAGAGAATCTGGATTGTGGTGAGGGAACAGAGAAAAAGCTCATTTAGGACCTGCACTTACGAAGGGGGTAGGCAGTTGTATATCAGGGAGTAAACCTTCTGAGAGTAAAAACAGCTGGAGCTTGTTAAGGTAATTACACAGGGGAAAGGATAATGTACTAGGAACTCCTCAGAAGAATCTGATTTGTGATGAGGGGAGAGAGATAAAAGCTCATTTAGGAACGACATGAACTTGCTGCGTAGGTAGCTGTTTATCAGTTAATATCTCCACTGAGATTAAGAAAAGCAGTAGCTTAATGAATTAAGTACTTCCTGGTATGGTTACTGTACTGGTAACTCCCCAAAAGAATCTGGATTGTGGTGAGGGAATAGAGAAAAAAGCTCATTTAAGACCTGCACTTACGAAGGGGGTAGGCAGCTGTATATCAGGGAGGAAACATTCTGAGAATAAAAACAGCTGGAGCTTGTTAAGGTAATTACACATGGGGAAAGGATAATGTATTGGGAACTCCTCAGAAGAATCTGATTTGTGGTGACCGGAGAGAGATAAAAGCTCATTTAAGAACGACATGAACATGCTGCGTAGGTAGCTGTTTATCAGTAAACATCTCCATTGAGATTAAGAAAAGCAGTAGCTTAATAAATTAAGTACTTCCTGGTATGGTTACTGTACTGGTAACTCCCGAAAAGAATCTGGATTGTGGTGAGGGAACAGAGAAAAAAGCTCATTTAGGACCTGCACTTACGAAGGGGGTAGGCAGTTGTATATCAGGGAGTAAACCTTCTGAGAGTAAAAACAGCTGGAGCTTGTTAAGATAATTACACAGGGGAAAGGATAATGTACTGGGAACTCCTCAGAAGAATATGATTTTTGATGAGGGGAGAGAGATAAAAGCTCATTTAGGAACGACATGAACATGCTGCGTAGGTAGTTGTTTATCAGTAAATATCTGCACTGAGATTAAGAAAAGCAGTAGCTTAATAAATTAAGTACTTCCTGGTATGGTTACTGTACTGGTAACTCCCCAAAAGAATCTGGATTGTGGTGAGGGAACAGAGAAAAAAGCTCATTTAGGAACTGCACTTACGAAGGGGGTAGGCAGCTGTATATCAGGGAGTATCGCCTCTGAGAATAAAAACAGATGGAGGTTGTTAAGGTAATTACACATGGGAAAGGATAATGTACTGGGAACTCCTCAGAAGAATCTGATTTGTGATGAGGGGAGAGAGATAAAAGCTCATTTAGGAACGACATGAACATGCTGCGTAGGTAGCTGTTTATCAGTAAATATCTCCACTGAGATTAAGAAAAGCAGTAGCTTAATAAATTAAGTACTTCCTGGTATGGTTACTGTACTGGTAACTCCCCAAAAGAATCTGGATTGTGGTGAGGGTACAGAGAAAAAAGCTCATTTACGACCTGCACTTACGAAGGGGTAGGCAGTTGTATAACAGGGAGTAAACCTTCTGAGAATAAAAACAGCTGGAGCTTTTTAAGGTAATTACACAGGGGAAAGGATAATGTACTGGGAACTCCTCAGAAGAATCTTATTTGTGGTGAGGGGAGAGAGATAATAGCTCATTTAGGAACGACATGAACATGCTGCGTAGGTAGCTGTTTATCAGTAAATATCACCACTGAGATTAAGAAAAGCAGTAGCTTAATAAACTAAGTACTTCCTGGTATGGTTACTGTACTGGTAATTGCCGAAAAGAATCTGGATTGTGGTGAGGGAACAGAGAAAAAAGCTCATTTAGGACCTGCATTTACGAAGGTGGTAGGCAACTGTATATCAGGGAGTATCGCTTCTGAGAATAAAAACAGATGGAGCTTCTTAAGGTAATTACACAGGGGAAAGGATAATGTACTGGGAACTCCTCAGAAGAATCTGATTTGTGGTGTGGGGAGAGAGATAAAACCTCATTTAAGAACGACATGAACATGCTGCGTAGGTAGCTGTTTATCAGTAAATATCTCCACTGAGATTAAGAAAAGCAGTAGCTAAATAAATTAAGTAGTTCCTGGTATGGTTACTGTACGGGTAACTCCCGAAAAGAACCTGGATTGTGGTGAGGGAACAGAGAAAAAAGCTCATTTATGACCTGCACTTACGAAGATGGTAGGCAGCTGTATATCAGGGAGTAAACCTTCTGAGAATAAAAACAGCTGGAGCTTGTTCAGGTAATTACACAGGGGAAAGGATAATGTACTGGGAACTCCTCAGAAGAATCTGATTTGTGGTGAGGGGAGAGAGATAAAAGCTCATTTAGGAACGACATGAACATGCTGCATACGTAGCTGTTTATCAGTAAATATCTCCACTGCGATTAAGAAAAGCAGTAGCTTAATAAATTAAGTACTTCCTGGTATGGATACTGTACTGGTAACTCCCCAAAAGTATCTGGATTGTGGTGAGGGAACAGAGAAAAAAGGTCTTTTAGGAACGACATGAACATGCTGCGTAGGTAGCTGTTTATCAGTAAATATCTCCACTGAGATTAAGAAAAGCAGTAGCTTAATAAATTAAGTACTTCCTGGTATGGTTACTGTACTGGTAACTCCCCAGAAGAATCTGGATTGTGGTGAGGGAACAGACAAAAAAGCTCATTTAGGACCTGCACTTACGAAGGGGGTAGGCAGCTGTATATCAGGGAGTAAACCTTCTGAGAATAAAAACAGCTGGAGCTTGTTAAGGTAATTACACAGGGGAAAAGATAATGTACTGGGAACTCCTCAGAAGAATCTGATTTGTGGTGAGGGGAGAGAGATAAAAGCTCATTTAGGAACGACATGAACATGCTGCATACGTAGCTGTTTATCAGTAAATATCTCCACTGAGATTAAGAAAAGCAGTAGCTTAATAAATTAAGTACTTGCTGGTATGGATACTTTACTGGTAACTCCCAAAAGAATCTGGATTGTGGTGAGGGAACAGAGAAAAAAGTTCATTTAGGAACGACATGAACATGCTGCGTAGGTAGCTGTTTATCAGTAAATATCTCCACTGAGATTAAGAAAAGCAGTAGCTTAATAAATTAAGTACTTCCTGGTATGGTTATTGTGCTGGTAACTCCCCAAAAGAATCTGGATTGTGGTGAGGGAACAGAGAAAAAAGATCCTTTAGGACGTGCACTTACGAAGGGGTTAGGCAGCTGTATATCAGGGAGTAAACCTTCTGAGAATAAAAACAGCTGGAGCTTGTTAAGGTAATTACACAGGGGAAAGGATAATGTACTCGGACCTCCTCAGAAGAATCTGATTTGTGGTGAGGGGAGAGAGATAAAAGCTCATTTAGGAACGACATGAACATGCTGCGTAGGTAGCTGTTTATCAGTAAATAAATCCACTAAGATTAAGAAAATCAGTAGCTTAATAAATTAAGTACTTCCTGGTATGGTTACAATAATGGTAACTCCCCAAAAGAATCTGGATTGTGGTGAGGGAACAGAGAAAAAGCTCATTTAGACCTGCACTTACGAAGGGGGTAGGCAGTTGTATATCAGGGAGTAAACCTTCTGAGAGTAAAAACAGCTGGAGCTTGTTAAGGTAATTACACAGAGGAAAGGATAATGTACTGGGAACTCCTCAGAAGAATCTGATTTGTGATGAGGGGAGAGAGATAAAAGCTCATTAGGAACGACATGAACATGCTGCGTAGGTAGCTGTTTATCAGTTAATATCTCCACTGAGATTAAGAAAAGCAGTAGCTTAATAAATTAAGTAGTTCCTGGTATGGTTACTGTACTGGTAACTCCCCAAAAGAATCTGGATTGTGGTGAGGGAACAGAGAAAAAAGCTCATTTAGGAACGACATGAACATGCTGCGTAGGTAGCTGTTTATCAGTAAATATCTCCACTGAGATTAAGAAAAGCAGTAGCTTAATAAATTAAGTACTTCCTGCAATGGATACTGTGCTGGTAACTTCCCAAAAGAATCTGGATTGTGGTGAGGTAACAGAGAAAAAAGCTCATTTAGGAACGACATGAACATGCTGCGTAGGTAGCTTTTTATAAGTAATTATCTCCACTGAGATTTAGAAAAGCAGTAGCTTAATAAATTAGTACTTCCTGGTATGGTTACTGTACTGGTAACTCCCCAAAAGAATCTGGATTGTGGTGAGGGAACAGAGAAAAAAGCTCATTTAGGACCTTCACTTACGAAGGGGGTAGGCAGCTCTATATCAGGGAGTAACATTCTGAGAATAAAAACAGCTGGAGCTTGTTAAGGTAATTACACAGGGGAAAGGATAATGTACTGGGAACTCCTCAGAAGAATCTGATTTATGGTGAGGGGAGAGAGATAAAAGCTCATTTAGGAACGACATGAACATGCTGCGTCGGTAGCTGTTTGTCAGTAAATATCTCCACTGAGAATAAGAAAAGCAGTAGCTTAATAAATTAAGCACTTCCTGGTATGGTTACTGTACTGGTAACTCCCCAATAGTATCTGGATTGTGGTGAGGGAACAGTGAAAAAAGCTCATTTAGGACCTGCACTTACGAAGGAGGTAGCCAGCTGTATATCAGGGAGTAAACCTTCTGAGAATAAAAACAGCTGAGCTTGTTAAGGTAATTACACAGGGGAAAGGATAATGTACTGGGAACTCCTCAGAAGAATCTGATTTGTGGTGAGGGGAGAGAGATAAAAGCTCATTTAGGAACGACATGAACATGCTGCATACGTAGCTGTTTATCAGTAAATATCTCCACTGAGATTAAGAAAACAGTAGCGTAATAAATTAAGTACTTCCTGGTATGGATACTGTACTGGTAACTCCCCAAAAGAATCTCGATTGTGGTGAGGGAACAGAGAAAAAAGCTCATTTAGGACCTGCACTTACGAAGGCGGTAGGCAGCTGTATATCAGGGAGTAAAACTTCTGAGAATAAAAACAGCTGGAGCTTGTTCAAGTAATTACACAGGGGAAAGGATAATGTACTGGGAACTCCACAGAAGAATCTGATTTGAGGTGACGGAAGAGAGATAAAAGCTCATTATGAACGACATGAACATGCTGGGGTAGGTAGCTGTTTATCATTAGATATCTCCACTGAGATTAAGAAAAGCAGTAGCTTAATAAATTAAGTACTTCCTGGTATGGATACTGTACTGGTAACTCCCCAAAAGAATCTGGATTGTAGTGAGGGAACAGAGAAAAAAGCTCATTTAGGAACGACATGAACATGTTGCGTTGGTAGCTGTTTATCAGTAAATATCTCCACTGAGATTAAGAAAAGCAGTAGCTTAATAAATTAAGTACTTCCTGGTATGGTTACTGTACTGGAAACTCTCCAAAAGAATCTGGATTGTGGTGAGGAAACAGAGAAAAAAGCTCATTTAGGACCTGCACTTACGAAGGTGGTAAGCAGCTGTATATCAGGGAGTAAAACCTTCTGAGAATGAAAACAGCTGGACCTTGTTAAGGTAATTACACAGGGGAAAGGATAATGTACTGGGAACTCCTCAGAAGAATCTGATTTGTGTTGAGGAGAGAGAGATAAAAGCTCATTTA
>NW_025958091.1:0-35869 GCF_023159225.1 Perognathus longimembris pacificus | reverse complement strand
CAACTGGTCGACTTCATTTAAATAAACAAATAAAAAATAAGATAAACTCTCAGGAATAGATAAATAATAACATAAAAATTGAAAAGTGGAGAAAGCGAGAGCGCGCGAATGCACTCAAGCAAACACAAACAGCACAGCACGATGCGTATTTTGTTTTAAATTGACAAAATAAATCAAAAATAAAAATAAGTGGAAAAGGCGAGAGCGCTAGCACACAGGAGCAAAGACAATCAGCGCAGCTTGATGCGTAGTAAAAAAAATAATAAATAGACAACTGGTCGACCTCATTAGAAATAAAAACCCAAAAGATTAGATAGACAAACAAACAAACACATAAATGTGGAGAGAAGGGCAGTGCGCGCATGAGCAAAGGTAAACAGCAGACAGACCTGAATCCTTATCTTTACAAGGTCGACCTCAGAACTTTGTTCAGTTTGTCTCGGTGACGGATAATGGAAGGAAGGGCAGGCAACTGGTCGACTTCATTTAAATAAACAAATAAAAAATAAGATAAACTCTCAGGAATAGATAAATAATAACAAAAAAATTGTAAAGTGGAGACAGCGAGAGCGCGTGAATGCACTCAAGCAAACACAAACAGCACAGCACGATGCGTATTTTTTTTTAAATTGACAAAATAAATCAAAAATAAAAATAAGTGGAAAAGGCGGAGAGTGCGCGAGCACACAGGAGCAAAGACAAGCAGCGCAGCTTGATGCGTAGTAAAAAAAATAATAAATAGACAACTGGTCGACCTCATTAGAAATAAAAACCCAAAAGGTTAGATAGACAAACAAACAAACACATAAATGTGTAGAGAAGGGCAGTGCGCGCAGGAGCAAAGGTAAACAGCAGACAGACCTGAATCCTTATCTTTACAAGGTCGACCTCAGAACTTTGTTCAGTTTGTCTCGGTGACGGATAATGGAAGGAAGGGCAGGCAACTGTCGACTTCATTTAAATAAACAAATAAAATATAAGATAACTCTCAGGAATAGATAAATAATAACAAAAAAATTGTAAAGTGGATAAAGCGAGGAGCGCGCGAATGCACTCAAGCAAACACAAACAGCACAGCACGATGCGTATTTTTTTTTAAATTGACAAAATAAATCAAAAATAAATCAAAAATAAAAAGAAGTGGAAAAGGCGAGAGTGCGCGAGCACACAGGAGCAAAGACAAGCAGCGCAGCTTGATGCGTAGTAAAAAAAATAATAAATAGACAACTGGTCGACCTCATTAGAAATAAAAACCCAAAAGATTAGATATACAAACAAACAAACACATAAATGTGGAGAGAAGGGCAGTGCGCGCAGGAGCAAAGGTAAACAGCAGACAGACCTGAATCCTTATCTTTACAAGGTCGACCTCAGAACTTTGTTCAGTTTGTCTCGGTGACGGATAATGGAAGGAAGGGCAGGCAACTGGTCGACTTCATTTAAATAAACAAATAAAAAATAAGATAAACTCTCAGGAATAGATAAATAATAACAAAAAAACTGTAAAGTTGAGAAAGCGAGAGCGCGCGAATGCACTCAAGCAAACACAAACAGCACAGCACGATGCGTATTTATTTTAATTGACAAAATAAATCAAAAATAAAAATAAGTGGAAAAGGCGAGAGTCCGCGAGCACACAGGACCAAAGAGAAGCAGCGCAGCTTGATGCGTAGTAAAAAAAATAATAAATAGACAACTGGTCGACCTCATTAGAAATAAAAACCCAAAAGATTAGATAGACAAACAAACAAACACATAAATGTGGAGAGAAGGGCAGTGCGCGCAGGAGCAAAGGTAAACAGCAGACAGACCTGAATCCTTATCTTTACAAGGTCGACCTCAGAACTTTGTTCAGTTTGTCTCGGTGACGGATAATGGAAGGAAGGGCAGGCAACTGGTCGACTTCATTTAAATAAACAAATAAAAAATAAGATAAACTCAGGAATGGATAAATAATAACAAAAAATTGTAAATTGGAGACAGCGAGAGCGCGCGAATGCACTCAAGCAAACACAAACAGCACAGCACGATGCGTATTTTTTTTTAAAATTGACAAAATAAATCAAAAATAAATCAAAAATAAAAATAAGTGGAAAAGGAGAGAGGTGCGCGAGCACACAGGAGCAAAGACAAGCAGCGCAGCTTGATGCGTAGTAAAAAAAATAATAAATAGACAACTGGTCGACCTCATTAGAAATAAAAACCCAAAAGATTAGATAGACAAACAAACAAACACATAAATGTGGAGAGAAGGGCAGTGCGCCGAGGAGCAAAGGTAAACAGCAGACAGACCTGAATCCTTATATTTACAAGGTCGACCTCAGAACTTTGTTCAGTTTGTCTCGGTGACGGATAATGGAAGGAAGGGCAGGCAACTGGTCGACTTCATTTAAATAAACAAATAAAAAATAAGATAAACTCTCAGGAATAGATAAATAATAACAAAAAAATTGTAAAGTGGAGAAAGCGAGAGCGCGCGAATGCACTCAAGCAAACACAAACAGCACAGCACGATGCGTATTTTTTTCAAAAATTGACAAAATAAATCAAAAATAAATCAAAAATAAAAATAAGTGGAAAAGGCGAGAGTGCGCGAGCACACAGGAGCAAAGACAAGCAGCGCAGCTTGATGCGTAGTAAAAAAAATAATAAATAGACAACTGGTCGACTTCATTAGAAATAAAAACCCAAAAGATTAGATAGACAAACAAACAAACAAATAAATGTGGGGAGAAGGGCAGTGCGCGCAGGAGCAAAGGTAAACAGCAGACAGACCTGAATCTTATCTTTACAAGGTCGACCTCAGAACTTTGTTCAGTTTGTCTCGGTGACGGATAATGGAAGGAAGGGCAGGCAACTGGTGACTTCATTTAAATAAACAAATAAAAAATAAGGTAAACTCTCAGGAATAGATAAATAATAACAAAAAAACTGTAAAGTTGAGAAAGCGAGAGCGCGCGAATGCACTCAAGCAAACACAAACAGCACAGCACGATGCGTATTTTTTTTAATTGACAAAATAAATCAAAATAAAAATAAGTGGAAAAGGCGAGAGTCCGCGAGCACACAGGAGCAAAGACAAGCAGCGCAGCTTGATGCGTAGTAAAAAAAATAATAAATAGACAACTGGTCGACCTCATTAGAATAAAAACCCAAAAGATTAGATAGACAAACAAACAAACACATAAATGTGGAGAGAAGGGCAGTGCGCGCAGAGCAAAGGTAAACAGCAGACAGACCTGAATCCTTCTCTTTACAAGGTCGACCTCAGAACTTTGTTCAGTTTGTCTCGGTGATGGATAATGGAAGGAAGGGCCGGCAACTGGTCGACTTCATTAAAATAAACAATTAAAAAATAAGATAAACTCTCAGGAATAGATAAATAATAACAAAAAAATTGTAAAGTGGAGAAAGCGAGAGCGCGCAAATGCAATCAAGCAAACACAAACAGCACAGCACGATGCGAATTTTTTTCAAAAATTGACAAAATAAATAAAAAATAAATCAAAAATAAAAATAAGTGGAAAAGGCGAGAGTCCGCGAGCACACAGGAGCAAAGACAAGCAGCGCAGCTTGATGCGTAGTAAAAAAAATAATAAATAGACAACTGGTCGACCTCATTAGAAATAAAAACCCAAAAGATTAGATAGACAAACAAACAAACACATAAATGTGGAGAGAAGGGCAGTGCGCGCAGGAGCAAAGGTAAACAGCAGACAGACCTGAATCCTTATATTTACAAGGTCGACCTCAGAACTTTGTTCAGTTTGTCTCGGTGACGGATAATGGAAGGAAGGGCAGGCAACTGGTCGACTTCATTTAAATAAACAAATAAAAAATAAGATAAACTCAGGAATGGATAAATAATAACAAAAAAATTGTAAATTGGAGAAAGCGAGAGCGCGCGAATGCACTCAAGCAAACACAAACAGCACAGCACGATGCGTATTTTTTTTTAAAATTGACAAAATAAATCAAAAATAAATCAAAAATAAAAATAAGTGGAAAAGGAGAGAGTGCGCGAGCACACAGGAGCAAAGACAAGCAGCACAGCTTGATGCGTAGTAAAAAAAATAATAAATAGACAACTGGTCGACCTCATTAGAAATAAAAACCCAAAAGATTAGATAGACAAACAAACAAACACATAAATGTGGAGAGAAGGGCAGTGCGCGCAGGAGCAAAGGTAAACAGCAGACAGACCTGAATCCTTATATTTACAAGGTCGACCTCAGAACTTTGTTCAGTTTGTCTCGGTGACGGATAATGGAAGGAAGGGCAGGCAACTGGTCGACTTCATTTAAATAAACAAATAAAAAAATAAGATAAACTCTCAGGAATAGATAAATAATAACAAAAAAATTGTAAAGTGGAGAAAGCGAGAGCGCGGCGGAATGCACTCAAGCAAACACAAACAGCACAGCACGATGCGTATTTTTTTCAAAAATTGACAAAATAAATCAAAATAAATCAAAAATAAAAATAAGTGGAAAAGGCGAGAGTGCGCGAGCACACAGGAGCAAAGACAAGCAGCGCAGCTTGATGCGTAGTAAAAAAAATAATAAATAGACAACTGGTCGACCTCATTAGAAATAAAAAACCCAAAAGATTAGATAGACAAACAAACAAACAAATAAATGTGGGGAGAAGGGCAGTGCGCGCAGGAGCAAAGGTAAACAGCAGACAGACCTGAATCCTTACCTTTACAAGGTCGACCTCAGAAACTTTGTTCAGTTTGTCTCGGTGACGGATAATGGAAGGAAGGGCAGGCAACTGGTCGACTTCATTTAAATAAACAAATAAAAAATAAGATAAACTCTCAGTAATAGATAAATAATAACAAAAAAATTGTAAAGTGGAGAAAGCGAGAGCGCGCGAATGCACTCAAGCAAACACAAACAGCACAGCACGATGCGTATTTTTTTTAAAAATTGACAAAATAAATCAAAAATAAATCAAAAATAAAAATAAGTGGAAAAGGCGAGAGTGCGCGAGCACACAGGAGCAAAGACAAGCAGCGCAGCTTGATGCGAAGTAAAAAAAATAATAAATAGACAACTGGTCGACCTCATTAGAAATAAAAACCCAAAAGATTAGATAGACAAACAAACAAACACATAAATGTGGAGAGAAGGGCAGTGCGGGCAGGAGCAAAGGTAAACAGCAGACAGACCTGAATCCTTCTCTTTACAAGGTCGACCTCAGAACTTTGTTCAGTTTGTCTCGGTGATGGATAATGGAAGGAAGGGCAGGCAACTGGTCGACTTCATTAAAATAAACAATTAAAAAATAAGATAAACTCTCAGGAATAGATAAATAATAACAAAAAAATTGTAAAGTGGAGAAAGCGAGAGCGCGCAAATGCAATCAAGCAAACACAAACAGCACAGCACGATGCGAATTTTTTTTAAATTGACAAAATAAATCAAAAATAAATCAAAAATAAAAATAAGTGGAAAAGGCGAGAGTCCGCGAGCACACAGGAGCAAAGACAAGCAGCGCAGCTTGATGCGTAGTAAAAAACAGTACTAAATAGACAACTGGTCGACCTCATTAGAAATAAAAACCCAAAAGATTAGACAGACAAACAAACAAACACATAAATGTGGAGAGAAGGGCAGTGCGCGCAGGAGCAAAGGTAAACAGCAGACAGACCTGAATCCTTATCTTTACAAGGTCGACCTCAGAACTTTGTTCAGTTTGTCTCGGTGACGGATAATGGAAGGAAGGGCAGGCAACTGGTCGACTTCATTTAAATAAACAAATAAAAAATAAGATAAACTCAGGAATGGATAAATAATAACAAAAAAATTGTAAATTGGAGAAAGCGAGAGTGCGCGAATGCACTCAAGCAAACACAAACAGCACAGCACGATGCGTATTTTTTTTAAAATTGACAAAATAAATCAAAAATAAATCAAAAATAAAAATAAGTGGAAAAGGCGAGAGTGCGCGAGCACACAGGAGCAAAGACAAGCAGCGCAGCTTGATGCGTAGTAAAAAAAATAATAAATAGACAACTGGTCGACCTCATTAGAAATAAAAACCCAAAAGATTAGATAGACAAACAAACACATAAATGTGGAGAGAAGGGCAGTGCGCGCAGGAGCAAAGGTAAACAGCAGACAGACCTGAATCCTTATATTTACAAGGTCGACCTCAGAACTTTGTTCAGTTTGTCTCGGTGACGGATAATGGAAGGAAGGGCAGGCAACTGGTCGACTTCATTTAAATAAACAAATAAAAAATAAGATAAACTCTCAGGAATAGATAAATAATAACAAAAAAATTGTAAAGTGGAGAAAGCGAGAGCGCGCGAATGCACTCAAGCAAACACAAACAGGACAGCACGATGCGTATTTTTTTCAAAAATTGACAAAATAAATCAAAAATAAATCAAAAATAAAAATAAGTGGAAAAGGCGAGAGTGCGCGAGCACACAGGAGCAAAGACAAGCAGCGCAGCTTGATGCATAGTAAAAAAAATAATAAATAGACAACTGGTCGACCTCATTAGAAATAAAAACCCAAAAGATTAGATAGACAAACAAACAAACAAATAAATGTGGAGAGAAGGGCAGTGCGCGCAGGAGCAAAGGTAAACAGCAGACAGACCTGAATCCTTATCTTTACAAGGTCGACCTGAGAACTTTGTTCAGTTTGTCTCGGTGACGGATAATGGAAGGAAGGGCAGGCAACTGGTCGACTTCATTTAAATAAACAAATAAAAAATAAGATAAACTCTCAGGAATAGATAAATAATAACAAAAAAAATTGTAAAGTGGAGAAAGCGAGAGCGCGCGAATGCTCTCAAGCAACCACAAACAGCACAGCACGATGCGTATTTTTTTCAAAAATTGACAAAATAAATCAAAAATAAATCAAAAATAAAAATAAGTGGAAAAGGCGAGAGTCCGCGAGCACACAGGAGCAAAGACAAGCAGCGCAGCTTGATGCGTAGTAAAAAAAATAATAAATAGACAACTGGTCGACCTCATTAGAAATAAAAACACAAAAGATTAGATAGACAAACAAACAAACACATAAATGTGGAGAGAAGGGCAGTGCGCGCAGGAGCAAAGGTAAACAGCAGACAGACCTGAATCCTTATCTTTACAAGGTCGACCTCAGAACTTTGTTCAGTTTGTCTCGGTGACGGATAATGGAAGGAAGGGCAGGCAACTGGTGACTTCATTTAAATAAACAAATAAAAAATAAGATAAACTCTCAGGAATAGATAAATAATAACAAAAAAACTGTAAAGTTGAGAAAGCGAGAGCGCGCGAATGCACTCAAGCAAACACAAACAGCACAGCACGATGCGTATTTTTTTTAATTGACAAAATAAATCAAAAATAAAAATAAGTGGAAAAGGCGAGAGTCCGCGAGCACACAGGACCAAAGACAAGCAGCGCAGCTTGATGGGTAGTAAAAAAAATAATAAATTGACAACTGGTCGACCTCATTAGAAATAAAAACCCAAAAGATTAGATAGACAAACAAACAAACACATAAATGTGGAGAGAAGGGCAGTGCGCGCAGGAGCAAAGGTAAACAGCAGACAGACCTGAATCCTTATATTTACAAGGTCGACCTCAGAACTTTGTTCAGTTTGTCTCGGTGACGGATAATGGAAGGAAGGGCAGGCAACTGGTCGACTTCATTTAAATAAACAAATAAAAAATAAGATAAACTCTCAGGAATAGATAAATAATAACAAAAAAATTGTAAAGTGGAGAAAGCGAGAGCGCGCGAATGCACTGAAGCAAACACAAGCAGCACAGCACGATGCGTATTTTTTTTTAAATTGACAAAATAAATCAAAAATAAATCAAAAATAAAAATAAGTGGAAAAGGCGAGAGTGCGCGAGCACACAGGAGCAAAGACAAGCAGCGCAGCTTGATGCGTAGTAAAAAAAATAATAAATAGACAACTGGTCGACCTCATTAGAAATAAAAACCCAAAAGATTAGATAGACAAACAAACAAACACATAAATGTGGAGAGAAGGGCAGTGCGCGCAGGAGCAAAGGTAAACAGCAGACAGACCTGAATCCTTATCTTTACAAGGTCGACCTCAGAACTTTGTTCAGTTTGTCTCGGTGACAGATAATGGAAGGAAGGGCAGGCAACTGGTCGACTTCATTTAAATAAACAAATAAAAAATAAGATAAACTCTCAGGAATAGATAAATAATAACAAAAAAATTGTAAAGTGCAGGAAGCGAGAGCGCGCGAATGCACTCAAGCAAACACAAGCAGCACAGCACGATGCGTATTTTTTTTTAAAATTGACAAAATAAATCAAAAATAAATCAAAAATAAAAATAAGTGGAAAAGGCTAGAGTGCGCGAGCACACAGGAGCAAAGACAAGCAGCGCAGCTTGATGCGTAGTAAAAAAAATAATAAATAGACAACTGGTCGACCTCATTAGAAATAAAAACCCAAAAGATTAGATAGACAAACAAACAAACACATAAATGTGGAGAGAAGGGCAGTGCGCGCAGGAGCAAAGGTAAACAGCAGACAGACCTGAATCCTTATCTTTACAAGGTCGACCTCAGAACTTTGTTCAGTTTGTCTCGGTGACGGATAATGGAAGGAAGGGCAGGCAACTGGTCGACTTCATTTAAATAAACAAATAAAAAATAAGATAAACTCTCAGGAATAGATAAATAATAACAAAAAAATTGTAAAGTGGAGAAAGAGAGAGCACGCGAATGCACTCAAGCAAACACAAGCAGCACAGCACGATGCGTATTTTTTTTTAAATTGACAAAATAAATCAAAAATAAATCAAAAATAAAAATAAGTGGAAAAGGCGAGACTGCGCGAGCACACAGGAGCAAAGACAAGCAGCGCAGCTTGATGCGTAGTAAAAAAAATAATAAATAGACAACTGGTCGACCTCATTAGAAATAAAAACCCAAAAGATTAGATAGACAAACAAACAAACACATAAATGTGGAGAGAAGGTCAGTGCGCGCAGGAGCAAAGGTAAACAGCAGACAGACCTGAATCCTTATCTTTACAAGGTCGCCCTCAGAACTTTGTTCAGATTGTCTCGGTGACAGATAATGGAAGGAAGGGCAGGCAACTGGTCGACTTCATTTAAATAAACAAATAAAAAATAAGATAAACTCTCAGGAATAGATAAATAATAACAAAAAAATTGTAAAGTGCAGAAAGCGAGAGCGCGCGAATGCACTCAAGCAAACACAAACAGCACAGCACGATGCGTATTTTTTTTAAAATTGACAAAATAAATAAAAATAAATCAAAAATAAAAATAAGTGGAAAAGGCGAGAGTGCGCGAGCACACAGGAGCAAAGACAAGCAGCGCAGCTTGATGCGTAGTAAAAAAAATAATAAATAGACAACTGGTCGACCTCATTAGAAATAAAAACCCAAAAGATTAGATAGACAAACAAACAAACACATAAATGTGGAGAGAAGGGCAGTGCGCGCAGGAGCAAAGGTAAACAGCAGACAGACCTGAATCCTTATCTTTACAAGGTCGACCTCAGAACTTTGTTCAGTTTGTCTTGGTGACGGATAATGGAAGGAAGGGCGGGCTACTGGTCGACTTCATTTAAATAAACAAATAAAAAATAAGATAAACTCTCAGGAATAGACAAATAATAACAAAAAAATTGTAAAGTGGAGAAAGCGAGAGCGCGTGAATGCACTCAAGCAAACACAAACAGCACAGCACGATGCGTATTTTTTTTTAAATTGACAAAATAAATCAAAAATAAAAATAAGTGGAAAAGGCGAGAGTGCGCGAGCACACAGGAGCAAAGACAAGCAGCGCAGCTTGATGCGTAGTAAAAAAAATAATAAATAGACAACTGGTCGACCTCATTAGAAATAAAAACCCAAAAGATTAGATAGACAAACAAACAAACACATAAATGTGGAGAGAAGGGCAGTGCGCGCAGGAGGAAAGGTAAAGAGCAGACAGACCTGAATCCTTATCTTTACAAGGGCGACCTCAGAACTTTGTTCAGTTTGTCTCGGTTACGGATAATGGAAGGAAGTGCAGGCAAGTGGTCGACTTCATTTAAATAAACAAATAAAAAATAAGATAAACTCTCAGGAATAGATAAATAATAACAAAAAAATTGTAAAGTGGGAAAGCAAGAGCGCGCGAATGCACTCAAGCAAACACAAACAGCACAGCACGATGCGTATTTTTTTTTAAAATTGACAAAATATATCATAAATAAATCAAAAATGAATATAAGTGGAAAAGGCGAGTGTGCGCGAACACATAGGAGCAAAGACAAGCAGCGCAGCTTGATGCGTAGTAAAAAAAATAATAAATAGACAACTGGTCGACCTCATTAGAAATAAAAACCCAAAAGATTAGATAGACAAAAAAACAAACACATAAATGTGGAGAGAAGGGCAGTGCGCGCAGGAGCAAAGGTAAACAGCAGACAGACCTGAATCCTTATCTTTACAAGGTCTACCTCAGAACTTTGTTCTGTTTGTCTCTGTGACGGATAATGGAAGGAAGGGCAGGCAACTGGTCGACATCATTTAAACAAACAAATAAAAAATAAGATAAACTCTCAGGAATAGATAAATAATAACAAAAAAATTGTAAAGTGGAGAAAGCGAGAGAGCGTGAATGCACTCAAGCAAACACAAACAGCACAGCACGATGCGTATTTTTTTTAAATTGACAAAATAAATCAAAAATAAATCAAAAATAAAAATAAGTGGAAAAGGCGAGAGTGCGCGAGCACACACGAGCAAAGACAAGCAGCGCAGCTTGATGCGTAGGAAAAAAAATATTAAATAGACAACTGGTCGACCTCATTAGAAATAAAAACCCAAAAGATTAGATAGACAAACAAACAAACACATAAATGTGGAGAGAAGGGCAGTGCGCGCAGGAGCAAAGGTAAACAGCAGACAGACCTGAATCCTTGTCTTTACAATGTCGACCTCAGAACTTTGTTCAGTTTGTCTCGGTGACGGATAATGGAAGGAAGGGCAGGCAACTGGTCGACTTCATTTAAATAAACAAATAAAAAATAAGATAAACTCTCAGGAATAGATAAATAATAACAAAAAAATTGTAAAGTGGAGAAAGCGAGAGCGCGCGAATGCACTGAAGCAAACACAAGCAGCACAGCACGATGCGTATTTTTTTTTAAATTGACAAAATAAATCAAAAATAAATCAAAAATAAAAATAAGTGGAAAAGGCGAGAGTGCGCGAGCACACAGGAGCAAAGACAAGCAGCGCAGCTTGATGCGTAGTAAAAAAAATAATAAATAGACAACTGGTCGACCTCATTAGAAATAAAAACCCAAAAGATTAGATAGACAAACAAACAAACACATAAATGTGGAGAGAAGGTCAGTGCGCGCAGGAGCAAAGGTAAACAGCAGACAGACCTGAATCCTTATCTTTACAAGGTCGACCTCAGAACTTTGTTCAGTTTGTCTCGGTGACGGATAATGGAAGGAAGGGCGGGCTACTGGTCGACTTCATTTAAATAAACAAATAAAAAATAAGATAAACTCTCAGGAATAGATAAATAATAACAAAAAAATTGTAAAGTGGAGAAAGCGAGAGCGCGCGAATGCACTCAAGCAAACACAAACAGCACAGCTCGATGCGTATTTTTTTTTAAATTGACAAAATAAATCAAAAATAAAAATAGGTAGAAAAGGCGAGAGTGCGCGAGCACACAGGAGCAAAGACAAACAGCGCAGCTTGATGCGTAGTAAAAAAATAATAAATAGACAACTGGTCGACCTCATTAGAAATAAAAACCCAAAATATTAGATAGACAAACAAACAAACACATAAATGTGGAGAGAAGGGCAGTGGGCGCAGGAGCAAAGGTAAACAGCAGACAGACCTGAATCCTTGTCTTTACAAGGTCGACCTCAGAACTTTGTTCAGTTTGTCTCGGTGACGGATAATGGAAGGAAGGGCAGGCAACTGGTCGACTTCATTTAAATAAACAAATAAAAAATAAGATAAACTCTCAGGAATAGATAAATAATAACAAAAAAATTGTAAAGTGGAGAAAGCGAGAGCGCGCGAATGCACTGAAGCAAACACAAGCAGCACAGCACGATGCGTATTTTTTTTTAAATTGACAAAATAAATCAAAATAAATCAAAAATAAAAATAAGTGGAAAAGGCGAGAGTGCGCGAGCACACAGGAGCAAAGACAAGCAGCGCAGCTTGATGCGTAGTAAAAAAAATAATAAATAGACAACTGGTCGACCTCATTAGAAATAAAAACCCAAAAGATTAGATAGACAAACAAACAAACACATAAATGTGGAGAGAAGGGCAGTGCGCGCAGGAGCAAAGTTAAACAGCAGACAGACCTGAATCCTTATCTTTACAAGGTCGACCTCAGAACTTTGTTCTGTTTGTCTCGGTGACAGATAATGGAAGGAAGGGCAGGCAACTGGTCGACTTCATTTAAATAAACAAATAAAAAATAAGATAAACTCTCAGGAATAGATAAATAATAACAAAAAAATTGTAAAGTGCAGGAAGCGAGAGCGCGCGAATGCACTCAAGCAAACACAAGCAGCACAGCACGATGCGTATTTTTTTTAAAATTGACAAAATATATCAAAAATAAATCAAAAATAAAAATAAGTGGAAAAGGCTAGAGTGCGCGAGCACACAGGAGCAAAGACAAGCAGCGCAGCTTGATGCGTAGTAAAAAAAATAATAAATAGACAACTGGTCGACCTCATTAGAAATAAAAACCCAAAAGATTAGATAGACAAACAAACAAACACATAAATGTGGAGAGAAGGGCAGTGCGCGCAGGAGCAAAGGTAAACAGCAGACAGACCTGAATCCTTATCTTTACAAGGTCGACCTCAGAACTTTGTTCAGTTTGTCTCGGTGACGGATAATGGAAGGAAGGGCAGGCAACTGGTCGACTTCATTTAAATAAACAAATAAAAAATAAGATAAACTCTCAGGAATAGATAAATAATAACAAAAAAATTGTAAAGTGGAGAAAGAGAGAGCACGCGAATGCACTCAAGCAAACACAAGCAGCACAGCACGATGCGTATTTTTTTTAAATTGACAAAATAAATCAAAAATAAATCAAAAATAAAAATAAGTGGAAAAGGCGAGACTGCGCGAGCACACAGGAGCAAAGACAAGCAGCGCAGCTTGATGCGTAGTAAAAAAAATAATAAATAGACAACTGGTCGACCTCATTAGAAATAAAAACCCAAAAGATTAGATAGACAAACAAACAAACACATAAATGTGGAGAGAAGGTCAGTGCGCGCAGGAGCAAAGGTAAACAGCAGACAGACCTGAATCCTTATCTTTACAAGGTCGACCTCAGAACTTTGTTCAGATTGTCTCGGTGACAGATAATGGAAGGAAGGGCAGGCAACTGGTCGACTTCATTTAAATAAACAAATAAAAAATAAGATAAACTCTCAGGAATAGATAAATAATAACAAAAAAATTGTAAAGTGCAGAAAGCGAGAGCGCGCGAATGCACTCAAGCAAACACAAACAGCACAGCACGATGCGTATTTTTTTTTAAATTGACAAAATAAATAAAAAATAAATCAAAAATAAAAATAAGTGGAAAAGGCGAGAGTGCGCGAGCACACAGGAGCAAAGACAAGCAGCGCAGCTTGATGCGTAGTAAAAAAAATAATAAATAGACAACTGGTCGACATCATTAGAAATAAAAACCCAAAAGATTAGATAGACAAACAAACAAACACATAAATGTGGAGAGAAGGGCAGTGCGCGCAGGAGCAAAGGTAAACAGCAGACAGACCTGAATCCTTATCTTTACAAGGTCGACCTCAGAACTTTGTTCAGTTTGTCTTGGTGACGGATAATGGAAGGAAGGGCGGGCTACTGGTCGACTTCATTTAAATAAACAAATAAAAAATAAGATAAACTCTCAGGAATAGATAAATAATAACAAAAAAATTGTAAAGTGGAGAAAGCGAGAGCGCGCGTGAATGCACTCAAGCAAACACAAACAGCACAGCACGATGCGTATTTTTTTTTAAATTGACAAAATAAATCAAAAATAAAAATAAGTGGAAAAGGCGAGAGTGCGCGAGCACACAGGAGCAAAGACAAGCAGCGCAGCTTGATGCGTAGTAAAAAAAATAATAAATAGACAACTGGTCGACCTCATTAGAAATAAAAACCCAAAAGATTAGATAGACAAACAAACAAACACATAAATGTGGAGAGAAGGGCAGTGCGCGCAGGAGGAAAGGTAAAGAGCAGACAGACCTGAATCCTTATCTTTACAAGGGCGACCTCAGAACTTTGTTCAGTTTGTCTCGGTTACGGATAATGGAAGGAAGGGCAGGCAAGTGGTCGACTTCATTTAAATAAACAAATAAAAAATAAGATAAACTCTCAGGAATAGATAAATAATAACAAAAAAATTGTAAAGTGGGAAAGCAAGAGCGCGCGAATGCACTCAAGCAAACACAAACAGCACAGCACGATGCGTATTTTTTTTTAAAATTGACAAAATATATCATAAATAAATCAAAAATGAATATAAGTGGAAAAGGCGAGTGTGCGCGAACACATAGGAGCAAAGACAAGCAGCGCAGCTTGATGCGTAGTAAAAAAAATAATAAATAGACTACTGGTCGACCTCATTAGAAATAAAAACCCAAAAGATTAGATAGACAAAAAAACAAACACATAAATGTGGAGAGAAGGGCAGTGCGCGCAGGAGCAAAGGTAAACAGCAGACAGACCTGAATCCTTATCTTTACAAGGTCTACCTCAGAACTTTGTTCTGTTTGTCTCTGTGACGGATAATCGAAGGAAGGGCAGGCAACTGGTCGACTTCATTTAAATAAACAAATAAAAAATAAGATAAACTCTCAGGAATAGATAAATAATAACAAAAAAATTGTAAAGTGGAGAAATCGAGAGCACGCGAATGCACTCAAGCAAACACAAACAGCACAGCACGATGCGTATTTTTTTTTAAATTGACAAAATAAATGAAAAATAAAAATAAGTGGAAAAGGCGAGAGTGCGCGAGCACACAGGAGCAAAGACAAGCAGCGCAGCTTGATGCGTAGTAAAAAAAATAATAAATAGACAACTGGTCGACCACATTAGAAATAAAAACCCAAAAGATTAGATAGACAAACAAACAAACACATAAATGTGGAGAGAAGGGCAGTGCGCGCAGGAGCAAAGGTAAACAGCAGACAGACCTGAATCCTTATCTTTACAAGGTCGACCTCAGAACTTTGTTCAGTTTGTCACGGTGACGGATAATGGAAGGAAGGGCAGGCAACTGGTCGACTTCATTTAAATAAACAAATAAAAAATAAGATAAACTCTCAGGAATAGATAAATAATAACAAAAAAATTGTAAAGTGGAGAAAGCGAGAGCGCGCGAATGCACTCAAGCAAACACAAACGGCACAGCACGATGCGTATTTTTTTTTAAAAATTGACAAAATAAATCAAAAATAAATAAAAAATAAAATAAGTGGAAAAGGCGAGAGTGCGCGAGCACACAGGAGCAAAGACAAGCAGCGCAGCTTGATGCGTAGTAAAAAAAATAATAAATAGACAGCTGGTCGACCTTATTAGAAAAAATAACCCAAAAGATTAGATAGACAAACAAACAAACACATAAATGTGGCGAGAAGTGGAGTGCGCGCAGGAGCAAAGGTAACCAGCAGACAGAACTGAATCCTTATCTTTACAAGGTCGACCTCAGAACTTTGTTCAGTTTGTCTCGGTGACGGTTAATGGAAGGAAGGGCAGGCAACTGGTCGACTTCATTTAAATAAACAAATAAAAAATAAGATAAACTCTCAGGAATAGATAAATAATAACAAAAAAATTGTAAAGTGTAGAAAGCGAGAGCGCGCGAATGCACTCAAGCAAACACAAACAGCACAGCACGATGCGTATTTTTTTTAAATTGACAAAATAAATCAAAAATAAATCAAAAATAAAAATAAGTGGAAAAGGCGAGAGTGCGCGAGCACACAGTATCAAAGACCAGCAGCGCAGCTTGATGCGTAGTAAAAAAAAATAATAAATAGACAACTGGTCGACCTCATTAGAAATAAAAACCCAAAAGATTAGATAGACAAACAAACAAACACATAAATGTGGAGAGAAGGGCAGTGCGCGCAGGAGCAAAGGTAAACAGCAGACAGACCTGAATCCTTATCTTTACAAGGTCGACCTCAGAACTTTGTTCAGTTTTTCTCGGTGACGGATAATGGAAGGAAGGGCAGGCAACTGGTCGACTTCATTTAAATAAACAAATAAAAAATAAGATAAACTCTCAGGAATAGATAAATAATAACAAAAAATTGTAAAGTGGAGAAAGCGACAGCGCGCGAATGCACTCAAGCAAACACAAACAGCACAGCACGATGCGCATTTTTATTTTAAATTGGCAAAATAAATAAAAAATAAATCAAAAATAAAAATAAGTGGAAAAGGCGAGAGTGCGCGAGCACACAGGAGCAAAGACAAGCAGCGCAGCTTGATGCGTAGTAAAAAAAATAATAAATAGACAACTGGTCGACCTCATTAGAAATAAAAACCCAAAAGATTAGATAGACAAACCAACAAACACATAAATGTGGAGAGAAGGGCAGTGCGCGCAGGAGCAAAGGTAAACAGCAGACAGACCTGAATCCTTATTACAAGGTCGACCTCAGAACTTTGTTCAGTTTGTCTCGGTGACGGATAATGGAAGGAAGGGCAGGCAACTGGTCGACTTCATTTAAATAAACAAATAAAAAATAAGATAAACTCTCAGGAATAGATAAATAATAACAAAAAAATTGTAAAATGGAGAAAGCGAGAGCACGCGAATGGACTCAAGCAAACACAAACAGCACAGCACGATGCGTATTTTTTTTTTAAAGTGACAAAATAAATGAAAAATAAAAATAAGTGGAAAAGGCGAGAGTGCGCGAGCACACAGGAGCAAAGACAAGCAGCGCAGCTTGATGCGTAGTAAAAAAAATAATAAATAGACAACTGGTCGACCTCATTAGAAATAAAAACCCAAAAGATTAGATAGACAAACAAACAAACACATAAATGTGGAGAGAAGGGAGTGCGCGCAGGAGCAAAGGTAAACAACAGAGAGACCTGAATCCTTATCTTTACAAGGTCGACCTCAGAACTTTGTTCAGTTTGTCTCGGTGACGGATAATGGAAGGAAGGGCAGGCAACTGGTCGACTTCATTTAAATAAACAAATAAATAATAAGATAAACCCTCAGGAATAGATAAATAATAACAAAAAAATTGTAAAGTGTAGAAAGCGAGAGCGCGCGAATGCACTCAAGCAAACACAAACAGCACAGCACGATGCATATTTTTTTTAAATTGACAAAATAAATCAAAAATAAATCAAAAATAAACAAAAGTGGAATAGGCGAGAGTGCGCGAGCACACAGGAGCAAAGACAAGCAGCGCAGCTTGATGCGTAGTAAAAAAATAATAAATAGACAACTGGTCGACCTCATTAGAAATAAAAACCCAAAAGATTAGATAGACAAACAAACAAACACATAAATTTGGAGAGAAGGGCAGTGCGCGCAGGAGCAAAGGTAAACAGCAGACAGACCTGAATCCTTATCTTTACAAGGTCGACCTCAGAACTTTGTTCAGTTTGTCTCGGTGACGGATAATCGAAGGAAGGGCAGGCAACTGGTCGACTTCATTTAAATAAACAAATAAAAAATAAGATAAACTCTCAGGAATAGATAAATAATAACAAAAAAATTGTAAAGTGGAGAAAGCGAGAGCACGCGAATGCACTCAAGCAAACACAAACAGCACAGCACGATGCGTATTTTTTTTAAATTGACAAAATAAATGAAAAATAAAAATAAGTGGAAAAGGCGAGAGTGCGCGAGCACACAGGAGCAAAGACAAGCAGCGCAGCTTGATGCGTAGTAAAAAAAATAATAAATAGACAACTGGTCGACCACATTAGAAATAAAAACCCAAAAGATTAGATAGACAAACAAACAAACACATAAATGTGGAGAGAAGGGCAGTGCGCGCAGGAGCAAAGGTAAACAGCAGACAGACCTGAATCCTTATCTTTACAAGGTCGACCTCAGAACTTTGTTCAGTTTGTCACGGTGACGGATAATGGAAGGAAGGGCAGGCAACTGGTCGACTTCATTTAAATAAACAAATAAAAAATAAGATAAACTCTCAGGAATAGATAAATAATAACAAAAAAATTGTAAAGTGGAGAAAGCGAGAGCGCGCGAATGCACTCAAGCAAACACAAACGGCACAGCACGATGCGTATTTTTTTTTTAAAAATTGACAAAATAAATCAAAAATAAATAAAAAATAAAAATAAGTGGAAAAGGCGAGAGTGCGCGAGCACACAGGAGCAAAGACAAGCAGCGCAGCTTGATGCGTAGTAAAAAAAATAATAAATAGACAGCTGGTCGACCTTATTAGAAAAAATAACCCAAAAGATTAGATAGACAAACAAACAAACACATAAATGTGGCGAGAAGTGGAGTGCGCGCAGGAGCAAAGGTAACCAGCAGACAGAACTGAATCCTTATCTTTACAAGGTCGACCTCAGAACTTTGTTCAGTTTGTCTCGGTGACGGTTAATGGAAGGAAGGGCAGGCAACTGGTCGACTTCATTTAAATAAACAAATAAAAAATAAGATAAACTCTCAGGAATAGATAAATAATAACAAAAAAATTGTAAAGTGTAGAAAGCGAGAGCGCGCGAATGCACTCAAGCAAACACAAACAGCACAGCACGATGCGTATTTTTTTTAAATTGACAAAATAAATCAAAAATAAATCAAAAATAAAAATAAGTGGAAAAGGCGAGAGTGCGCGAGCACACAGTATCAAAGACCAGCAGCGCAGCTTGATGCGTAGTAAAAAAAAATAATAAATAGACAACTGGTCGACCTCATTAGAAATAAAAACCCAAAAGATTAGATAGACAAACAAACAAACACATAAATGTGGAGAGAAGGGCAGTGCGCGCAGGAGCAAATGTAAACAGCAGACAGACCTGAATCCTTATCTTTACAAGGTCGACCTCAGAACTTTGTTCAGTTTGTCTCGGTGACGGATAATCGAAGGAAGGGCAGGCAACTGGTCGACTTCATTTAAATAAACAAATAAAAAATAAGATAAACTCTCAGGAATAGATAAATAATAACAAAAAAATTGTAAAGTGGAGAAAGCGAGAGCGCGCGAATGCACTCAAGCAAACACAAACGGCACAGCACGATGCGTATTTTTTTTAAAAATTGACAAAATAAATCAAAAATAAATAAAAAATAAAAATAAGTGGAAAAGGCGAGAGTGCGCGAGCACACAGGAGCAAAGACAAGCAGCGCAGCTTGAAGCGTAGTAAAAAAAATAATAAATAGACAACTGGTCGACCTCATTAGAAATAAAAACCCAAAAGATTAGATAGACAAACAAACAAACACATAAATGTGGAGAGAAGTGCAGTGCGCGCAGGAGCAAAGGTAAAGAGCAGACAGACCTGAATCCTAATCTTTACAAGGTCGACCTCAGAACTTTGTTCAGTTTTTCTCGGTGACGGATAATGGAAGGAAGGGCAGGCAACTGGTCGACTTCATTTAAATAAACAAATAAAAAATAAGATAAACTCTCAGGAATAGATAAATAATAACAAAAAATTGTAAAGTGGAGAAAGCGACAGCGCGCGAATGCACTCAAGCAAACACAAACAGCACAGCACGATGCGCATTTTTATTTTTAAATTGGCAAAATAAATAAAAAATAAATCAAAAATAAAAATAAGTGGAAAAGGCGAGAGTGCGCGAGCACTCAGGAGCAAAGACAAGCAGCGCAGCTTGATGCGTAGTAAAAAAAATAATAAATAGACAACTGGTCGACCTCATTAGAAATAAAAACCCAAAAGATTAGATAGACAAACCAACAAACACATAAATGTGGAGAGAAGGGCAGTGCGCGCAGGAGCAAAGGTAAACAGCAGACAGACCTGAATCCTTATTACAAGGTCGACCTCAGAACTTTGTTCAGTTTGTCTCGGTGACGGATAATGGAAGGAAGGGCAGGCAACTGGTCGACTTCATTTAAATAAACAAATAAAAAATAAGATAAACTCTCAGGAATAGATAAATAATAACAAAAAAATTGTAAAGTGGAGAAAGCGAGAGCACGCGAATGGACTCAAGCAAACACAAACAGCACAGCACGATGCGTATTTTTTTTTTAAATTGACAAAATAAATGAAAAATAAAAATAAGTGGAAAAGGCGAGAGTGCGCGAGCACACAGGAGCAAAGACAAGCAGCGCAGCTTGATGCGTAGTAAAAAAAATAATAAATAGACAACTGGTCGACCTCATTAGAAATAAAAACCCAAAAGATTAGATAGACAAACAAACAAACACATAAATGTGGAGAGAAGGGCAGTGCGCGCAGGAGCAAAGGTAAACAACAGAGAGACCTGAATCCTTATCTTTACAAGGTCGACCTCAGAACTTTGTTCAGTTTGTCTCGGTGACGGATAATGGAAGGAAGGGCAGGCAACTGGTCGACTTCATTTAAATAAACAAATAAATAATAAGATAAACCCTCAGGAATAGATAAATAATAACAAAAAATTGTAAAGTGTAGAAAGCGAGAGCGCGCGAATGCACTCAAGCAAACACAAACAGCACAGCACGATGCATATTTTTTTTAAATTGACAAAATAAATCAAAAATAAATCAAAAATAAACATAAGTGGAATAGGCGAGTGTGCGCGAGCACACAGGAGCAAAGACAAGCAGCGCAGCTTGATGCGTAGTAAAAAAATAATAAATAGACAACTGGTCGACCTCATTAGAAATAAAAACCCAAAAGATTAGATAGACAAACAAACAAACACATAAATTTGGAGAGAAGGGCAGTGCGCGCAGGAGCAAAGGTAAACAGCAGACAGACCTGAATCCTTATATTTACAAGGTCGACCTCAGAACTTTGTTCAGTTTGTCTCGGTGACGGATAATGGAAGGAAGGGCAGGCAACTGGTCGACTTCATTTAAATAAACAAATAAAAAATAAGATAAACTCTCAGGAATAGATAAATAATAACAAAAAAATTGTAAAGTGGAGAAAGCGAGAGCGCGCGAATGCACTCAAGCAAACACAAACAGCACAGCACGATGCGTATTTTTTTTAAATTGACAAAATAAACCAAAAATAAATCAAAAATAAAAATAAGTGGAAAAGGCGAGAGTGCGCGAGCACACAGGAGCAAAGACAAGCAGCGCAGCTTGATGCGTAGTAAAAAAAATAATAAATAGACAACTGGTCGACCTCATTAGAAATAAAAACCCAAAAGATTAGATAGACAAACAAACAAACACATAAATGTGGAGAGAAGGGCAGTGCGCGCAGGAGCAAAGGTAAACAGCAGACAGACCTGAATCCTTATCTTTACAAGGTCGACCTCAGAACTTTGTTCAGTTTGTCTCGGTGACGGATAATGGAAGGAAGGGCAGGCAACTGGTCGACTTCATTTAAATAAACAAATAAAAAATAAGATAAACTCTCAGGAATAGATAAATAATAACAAAAAAATTGTAAAGTGGAGAAAGCGAGAGCACGCGAATGCACTCAAGCAAACACAAACAGCATAGCACGATGCGTATTTTTTTTTAAATTGACAAAATAAATGAAAAATAAAAATAAGTGGAAAAGGCGAGAGTGCGCGAGCACACAGGAGCAAAGACAAGCAGCGCAGCTTGATGCGTAGTAAAAAAAATAATAAATAGACAACTGGTCGACCACATTAGAAATAAAAACCCAAAAGATTAGATAGACAAACAAACAAACACATAAATGTGGAGAGAAGGGCAGTGCGCGCAGGAGCAAAGGTAAACAGCAGACAGACCTGAATCCTTATCTTTACAAGGTCGACCTCAGAACTTTGTTCAGTTTGTCACGGTGACGGATAATGGAAGGAAGGGCAGGCAACTGGTCGACTTCATTTAAATAAACAAATAAAAAATAAGATAAACTCTCAGGAATAGATAAATAATAACAAAAAAATTGTAAAGTGGAGAAAGCGAGAGCGCGCGAATGCACTCAAGCAAACACAAACGGCACAGCACGATGCGTATTTTTTTTAAAAATTGACAAAATAAATCAAAAATAAATAAAAAATAAAAATAAGTGGAAAAGGCGAGAGTGCGCGAGCACACAGGAGCAAAGACAAGCAGTGCAGCTTGATGCGTAGTAAAAAAAATAATAAATAGACAGCTGGTCGACCTTATTAGAAAAAAACCCAAAAGATTAGATAGACAAACAAACAAACACATAAATGTGGCGAGAAGTGGAGTGCGCGCAGGAGCAAAGGTAACCAGCAGACAGAACTGAATCCTTATCTTTACAAGGTCGACCTCAGAACTTTGTTCAGTTTGTCTCGGTGACGGTTAATGGAAGGAAGGGCAGGCAACTGGTCGACTTCATTTAAATAAACAAATAAAAAATAAGATAAACTCTCAGGAATAGATAAATAATAACAAAAAAATTGTAAAGTGGAGAAAGCGAGAGCGCGCGAATGCACTCAAGCAAACACAAACAGCACAGCACGATGCGTATTTTTTTTAAATTGACAAAATAAATCAAAAATAAATCAAAAATAGAAATAAGTGGAAAAGGCAAGAGTGCGCGAGCACACAGGAGCAAAGACAAGCAGCGCAGCTTGATGCGTAGTAAAAAAAAATAATAAATAGACAACTGGTCGACCTCATTAGAAATAAAAACCCAAAAGATTAGATAGACAAACAAACAAACACATAAATGTGGAGAGAAGGGCAATGCGCGCAGGAGCAAAGGTAAACAGCAGACAGACCTGAATCCTTATCTTTACAAGGTCGACCTCAGAACTTTGTTCAGTTTGTCTCGGTGACGGATAATCGAAGGAAGGGCAGGCAACTGGTCGACTTCATTTAAATAAACAAATAAAAAATAAGATAAACTCTCAGGAATAGATAAATAATAACAAAAAAATTGTAAAGTGGAGAAAGCGAGAGCGCGCGAATGCACTCAAGCAAACACAAACAGCACAGCACGATGCGTATTTTTTTTAAATTGACAAAATAAATCAAAAATAAATCAAAAATAAAAATAAGTGGAAAAGGCGAGAATGCCCGAGCACACAGGAGCAAAGACAAGCAGCGCAGCTTGATGCGTAGTATAAAAAATAATAAATAGACAACTGGTCGACCTCATTAGAAATAAAAACCCAAAAGATTAGATAGACAAACAAACAAACACATAAATGTGGAGAGAAGGGCAGTGCGCGCAGGAGCAAAGGTAAACAGCAGACAGACCTGAATCCTTATCTTTACAAGGTCGACCTCAGAACTTTGTTCAGTTTGTCTCGGTGACGGATAATCGAAGGAAGGGCAGGCAACTGGTCGACTTCATTTAAATAAACAAATAAAAAATAAGATAAACTCTCAGGAATAGATAAATAATAACAAAAAAATTGTAAAGTGGAGAAAGCGAGAGCGCGCGAATGCACTCAAGCAAACACAAACAGCACAGCACGATGCGTATTTTTTTTTAAATTGACAAAATAAATCAAAAATAAATCAAAAATAAAAATAAGTGGAAAAGGCGAGAATGCCCGAGCACACAGGAGCAAAGACAAGCAGCGCAGCTTGATGCGTAGTATAAAAAATAATAAATAGACAACTGGTCGACCTCATTAGAAATAAAAACCCAAAAGATTAGATAGACAAACAAACAAACACATAAATGTGGAGAGAAGGGCAGTGCGCGCAGGAGCAAAGGTAAACAGCAGACAGACCTGAATCCTTATCTTTACAAGGTCGACCTCAGAACTTTGTTCAGTTTGTCTCGGTGACGGATAATGGAAGGAAGGGCAGGCAACTGGTCGACTTCATTTAAATAAACAAATAAAAAATAAGATAAACTCTCAGGAATAGATAAATAATAACAAAAAAATTGTAAAGTGGAGAAAGCGAGAGCGCGCGAATGCACTCAAGCAAACACAAACAGCACAGCACGATGCGTATTTTTTTTAAAAATTGACAAAATAAATCAAAAATAAATCAAAAATAAAATAAGTGGAAAAGGCGAGAGTGCGCGAGCACACAGGAGCAAAGACAAGCAGCGCACCTTGATGCGTAGTAAAAAAAAAAAAATAGACAACCGGTCGACCTCATTAGAAATAAAAACCCCAAAGATTAGATAGACAAACAAACAAACACATAAATGTGGAGAGAAGGGCAGTGCGCGCAGGAGCAAAGGTAAACAGCAGACAGACCTGAATCCTTATCTTTACAAGGTCGACCTCAGAACTTTGTTCAGTTTGTCTCGGTGACGGATAATGGAAGGAAGGGCAGGCAACTGGTCGACTTCATTTAAATAAACAAATAAAAAATAAGATAAACTCTCAGGAATAGATAAATAATAACAAAAAAATTGTAAAGTGGAGAAAGCGAGAGCGCGCGAATGCACTCAAGCAAACACAAACAGCACAGCACGATGCGTATTTTTTTTAAATTGACAAAATAAATCAAAAATAAATCAAAAATAAAAATAAGTGGAAAAGGCGAGAATGCGCGAGCACACAGGAGCAAAGACAAGCAGCGCAGCTTGATGCGTAGTATAAAAAATAATAAATAGACAACTGGTCGACCTCATTAGAAATAAAAACCCAAAAGATTAGATAGACAAACAAACAAACACATAAATGTGGAAAGAAGGGCAGTGCGCGCAGGAGCAAAGGTAAACAGCAGACAGACCAGAATCCTTATCTTTACAAGGTCGACCTCAGAACTTTGTTCAGTTTGTCTCGGTGACGGATAATGGAAGGAAGGACAGGCAACTGGTCGACTTCATTTAAGTAAACAAATAAAATATAAGATAAACTCTCAGGAATAGATAAATAATAACAAAAAAATTGTAAAGTGGAGAAAGCGAGAGCGCGCGAATGCACTCAAGCAAACACAAACAGCACAGCACGATGCGTATTTTTTTTAAAAATTGACAAAATAAATAAAAAATAAATAAAAAATAAAAATAAGTGGAAAAGGCGAGAGTGCGCGAGCACACAGGAGCAAAGACAAGCAGCGCAGCTTGATGCGTAGTAAAAAAAATAATAAATAGACAACTGGTCGACCTCATTAGAAATAAAAACCCAAAAGATTAGATAGACAAACAAACAAACACTTAAATGTGGAGAGAAGGGCAGTGCGGGCAGGAGCAAAGGTAAACAGCAGACAGACCTGAATCCTTATCTTTACAAGGTCGACCTCAGAACTTTGTTCAGTTTTTTTTTTTTTTTTGTCTCGGTGACGGATAATGGAAGGAAGGGCAGGCAACTGGTCGACTTCATTTAAATAAACAAATAAAAAATAAGATAAACTCTCAGGAATAGATAAATAATAACAAAAAAATTGTAAAGTGAGAAAGCGAGAGCGCGCGAATGCACTCAAGCAAACACAAACAGCACAGCACGATGCGTATTTTTTTAATTGACAAAATAAATCAAAAATAAATAAAAAAAAATAAGTGGAAAAGGCGAGAGTGCGCGAGCACACAGTATCAAAGACAAGCAGCGCAGCTTGATGCGTAGTTAAAAAAATAATAAATAGACAACTGGTCGACCTCATTAGAAATAAAAACCCAAAAGATTAGATAGACAAACAAACAAACACATAAATGTGGAGAGAAGGGCAGTGCGCGCAGGAGCAAAGGTAAACAGCAGACAGACCTGAATCCTTATCTTTACAAGGTCGACCTCAGAACTTTGTTCAGTTTGTCTCGGTGACGGATAATCGAAGGAAGGGCAGGCAACTGGTCGACTTCATTTAAATAAACAAATAAAAAATAAGATAAACTCTCAGGAATAGATAAATAATAACAAAAAAATTGTAAAGTGGAGAAAGCGAGAGCGCGCGAATGCACTCAAGCAAACACAAACGCACAGCACGATGCGTATTTTTTTTAAATTGACAAAATAAATCAAAAATAAATAAAAATAAAAATAAGTGGAAAAGGCGAGAGTGCGCGAGCACACAGGAGCAAAGACAAGCAGCGCAGCTTGATGCGTAGTATAAAAAATAATAAATAGACAACTGGTCGACCTCATTAGAAATAAAAACCCAAAAGATTAGATAGACAAACAAACAAACACATAAATGTGGAGAGAAGGGCAGTGCGCGCAGGAGCAAAGGTAAACAGCAGACAGACCAGAATCCTTATCTTTACAAGGTCGACCGCAGAACTTTGTTCAGTTTGTCTCGGTGACGGATAATGGAAGGAAGGGCAGGCAACTGGTCGACTTCATTTAAGTAAACAAATAAAATATAAGATAAACTCTCAGGAATAGATAAATAATAACAAAAAAATTGTAAAGTGGAGAAAGCGAGAGCGCGCGAATGCACTCAAGCAAACACAAACAGCACAGCTCGATGCGTATTTTTTTTAAAAATTGACAAAATAAATCAAAAATAAATAAAAAATAAAAATAAGTGGAAAAGGCGAGAGTGCGCGAGCACACAGGAGCAAAGACAAGCAGCGCAGCTTGATGCGTATTAAAAAAAAAAATAAATAGACAACTGGTCGACCTCATTAGAAATAAAAACCCAAAAGATTAGATAGACAAACAAACAAACACTTAAATGTGGAGAGAAGGGCAGTGCGCGCAGGAGCAAAGGTAAACAGCAGACAGACCTGAATCCTTATCTTTACAAGGTCGACCTCAGAACTTTGTTCAGTGTGTCTCGGTGACGGATAATGGAAGGAAGGGCAGGCAACTGGTCGACTTCATTTAAATAAACAAATAAATAATAAGATAAACCCTCAGGAATAGATAAATAATAACAAAAAATTGTAAAGTGTAGAAAGCGAGAGCGCGCGAATGCACTCAAGCAAACACAAACAGCACAGCACGATGCATATTTTTTTTAAATTGACAAAATAAATCAAAAATAAATCAAAAATAAACATAAGTGGAATAGGCGAGAGTGCGCGAGCACACAGTAGCAAAGACAAGCAGCGCAGCTTGATGCGTAGTAAAAAAATAATAAATAGACAACTGGTCGACCTCATTAGAAATAAAAACCCAAAAGATTAGATAGACAAACAAACAAACACATAAATGTGGAGAGAAGGGCAGTGCGCGCAGGAGCAAAGGTAAACAGCAGACAGACCTGAATCCTTATATTTACAAGGTCGACCTCAGAACTTTGTTCAGTTTGTCTCGGTGACGGATAATGGAAGGAAGGGCAGGCAACTGGTCGACTTCATTTAAGTAAACAAATAAATTATAAGATAAACTCTCAGGAATAGATAAATAATAACAAAAAAATTGTAAAGTGGAGAAAGCGAGAGTGCGCGAATGCACTCAAGCAAACACAAACAGCACAGCACGATGCGTATTTTTTTTAAAAATTGACAAAATAAATAAAAAATAAATAAAAAATAAAAATAAGTGGAAAAGGCGAGAGTGCGCGAGCACACAGGAGCAAAGACAAGCAGCGCAGCTTGATGCGTATTAAAAAAAAATAAATAGACAACTGGTCGACCTCATTAGAAATAAAAACCCAAAAGATTAGATAGACAAACAAACAAACACTTAAATGTGGAGAGAAGGGCAATGCGGCAGGAGCAAAGGTAAACAGCAGACAGACCTGAATCCTTATCTTTACAAGGTCGACCTCAGAACTTTGTTCAGTTTGTCTCGGTGACGGATAATGGAAGGAAGGGCAGGCAACTGGTCGACTTCATTTAAATAAACAAATAAAAAATAAGATAAACTCTCAGGAATAGATAAATAATAACAAAAAAATTGTAAAGTGGAGAAAGCGAGAGCGCGCGAATGCACTCAAGCAAACACAAACATCACAGCACGATGCCTATTTTTTTTTAAATTGACAAAATAAATCAAAAATAAATCAAAAATAAAATAACTGGAAAAGGCGAGAGTGCGCGAGCACACAGGAGCAAAGACAAGCAGCGCACCTTGATGCGTAGTAAAAAAAAAAAAATAGACAACCGGTCGACCTCATTAGAAATAAAAACCCAAAAGATTAGATAGACAAACAAACAAACACATAAATGTGGAGAGAAGGGCAGTGCGCGCAGGAGCAAAGGTAAACAGCAGACAGACCTGAATCCTTATCTTTACAAGGTCGACCTCAGAACTTTGTTCAGTTTGTCTCGGTGACGGATAATGGAAGGAAGGGCAGGCAACTGGTCGACTTCATTTAAATAAACAAATAAAAAATAAGATAAACTCTCAGGAATAGATAAATAATAACAAAAAAATTGTAAAGTGGAGAAAGCGAGAGCGCGCGAATGCACTCAAGCAAACACAAACAGCACAGCACGATGCGTATTTTTTTTAAATTGAGAAAATAAATCAAAAATAAATCAAAAATAAAAATAAGTGGAAAAGGCGAGAGTGCGCGAGCACACAGGAGCAAAGACAAGCAGCGCAGCTTGATGCGTAGTAAAAAAAATAATAAATAGACAACTGGTCGACCTCATTAGAAAAAAACCCAAAAGATTAGATAGACAAACAAACAAACACATAAATGTGGAGAGAAGGGCAATGCGCGCAGGAGCAAAGGTAAACAGCAGACAGACCTGAATCCTTATCTTTACAAGGTCGACCTCAGAACTTTGTTCAGTTTGTCTCGGTGACGGATAATGGAAGGAAGGGCAGGCAACTGGTCGACTTCATTTAAATAAACAAATAAAAAATAAGATAAACTCTCAGGAATAGATAAATAATAACAAAAAAATTGTAAAGTGGAGAAAGCGAGAGCGCGCGAATGCACTCAAGCAAACACAAACAGCACAGCACGATGCGTATTTTTTTAAATTGACAAAATAAATCAAAAATAAATCAAAAATAAAAATAAGTGGAAAAGGCGAGAGTGCGCGAGCACACAGGAGCAAAGACAAGCAGCGCAGCTTGATGCGTAGTATAAAAAATAATAAATAGACAACTGGTCGACCTCATTAGAAATAAAAACCCAAAAGATTAGATAGACAAACAAACAAACACATAAATGTGGAGAGAAGGGCAGTGCGCGCAGGAGCAAAGGTAAACAGCAGACAGACCAGAATCCTTATCTTTACAAGGTCGACCTCAGAACTTTGTTCAGTTTGTCTCGGTGACGGATAATGGAAGGAAGGGCAGGCAACTGGTCGACTTCATTTAAGTAAACAAATAAAATATAAGATAAACTCTCAGGAATAGATAAATAATAACAAAAAATTGTAAAGTGGAGAAAGCGAGAGCGCGCGAATGCACTCAAGCAAACACAAACAGCACAGCACGATGCGTATTTTTTTTAAAAATTGACAAAATAAATCAAAAATAAATAAAAAATAAAAATAAGTGGAAAAGGCGAGAGTGCGCGAGCACACAGGAGCAAAGACAAGCAGCGCAGCTTGATGCGTATTAAAAAAAAAATAAATAGACAACTGGTCGACCTCATTAGAAATAAAAACCCAAAAGATTAGATAGACAAACAAACAAACACTTAAATGTGGAGAGAAGGGCAGTGCGGGCAGGAGCAAAGGTAAACAGCAGACAGACCTGAATCCTTATCTTTACAAGGTCGACCTCAGAACTTTGTTCAGTTTCTCTCGGTGACGGATAATGGAAGGAAGGGCTGGCAACTGGTCGACTTCATTTAAGTAAACAAATAAAAAATAAGATAAACTCTCAGGAATAGATAAATAATAACAAAAAATTGTAAAGTGGAGAAAGCGAGAGCGCGCGAATGCACTCAAGCAAACACAAACATCACAGCACGATGCCTATTTTTTTTAAAAATTGACAAAATAAATCAAAAATAAATCAAAAATAAAATAACAGGAAAAGGCGAGAGTGCGCGAGCACACAGGAGCAAAAACAAGCAGCGCACCTTGATGCGTAGTAAAAAAAAAAAAAATAGACAACCGGTCGACCTCATTAGAAATAAAAACCCAAAAGATTAGATAGACAAACAAACAAACACATAAATGTGGAGAGAAGGGCAGTGCGCGCAGGAGCAAAGGTAAACAGCAGACAGACCTGAATCCTTATCTTTACAAGGTCGACCTCAGAACTTTGTTCAGTTTGTCTCGGTGACGGATAATGGAAGGGAGGGCAGGCAACTGGTCGACTTCATTTAAATAAACAAATAAAAAATAAGATAAACTCTCAGGAATAGATAAATAATAACAAAAAAATTGTAAAGTGGAGAAAGCGAGAGCGCGCGAATGCACTCAAGCAAACACAAACAGCACAGCACGATGCGTATTTTTTTTAAATTGACAAAATAAATCAAAAATAAATCAAAAATAAAAATAAGTGGAAAAGGCGAGAATGCGCGAGCACACAGGAGCAAAGACAAGCAGCGCAGCTTGATGCGTAGTATAAAAAATAATAAATAGACAACTGGTCGACCTCATTAGAAATAAAAACCCAAAAGATTAGATAGACAAACAAACAAACACATAAATGTGGAGAGAAGGGCAGTGCGCGCAGGAGCAAAGGTAAACAGCAGACAGACCAGAATCCTTATCTTTACAAGGTCGACCTCAGAACTTTGTTCAGTTTGTCTCGGTGACGGATAATGGAAGGAAGGGCAGGCAACTGGTCGACACCATTTAAGTAAACAAATAAAATATAAGATAAACTCTCAGGAATAGATAAATAATAACAAAAAAATTGTAAAGTGGAGAAAGCGGGAGAGCGCGCGAATGCACTCAAGCAAACACAAACAGCACAGCACGATGCGTATTTTTTTTAAAAATTGACAAAATAAATCAAAAATAAATAAAAAATAAAAATAAGTGGAAAAGGCGAGAGTGCGCGAGCACACAGGAGCAAAGACAAGCAGCGCAGCTTGATGCGTATTAAAAAAAAAAATAAATAGACAACTGGTCGACCTCATTAGAAATAAAAACCCAAAAGATTAGATAGACAAACAAACAAACACTTAAATGTGGAGAGAAGGGCAGTGCGCGCAGGAGCAAAGGTAAACAGCAGACAGACCTGAATCCTTATCTTTACAAGGTCGACCTCAGAACTTTGTTCAGTTTGTCTCGGTGACGGATAATGGAAGGAAGGGCAGGCAACTGGTCGACTTCATTTAAATAAACAAATAAAAAATAAGATAAACTCTCAGGAATAGATAAATAATAACAAAAAAATTGTAAAGTGGAGAAAGCGAGAGCGCGCGAATGCACTCAAGCAAACACAAACATCACAGCACGATGCCTATTTTTTTTAAAAATTGAAAAAATAAATCAAAAATAAATCAAAAATAAAATAACTGGAAAAGGCGAGAGTGCGCGAGCACACAGGAGCAAAGACAAGCAGCGCACCTTGATGCGTAGTAAAAAAAAAAAAAATAGACAACCGGTCGACCTCATTAGAAATAAAAACCCAAAAGATTAGATAGACAAACAAACAAACACATAAATGTGGAGAGAAGTGCAGTGCGCGCAGGAGCAAAGGTAAAGAGCAGACAGACCTGAATCCTTATCTTTACAAGGTCGACCTCAGAACTTTGTTCAGTTTTTCTCGGTGACGGATAATGGAAGGAAGGGCAGGCAACTGGTCGACTTCATTTAAATAAACAAATAAAAAATAAGATAAACTCTCAGGAATAGATAAATAATAACAAAAAAATTGTAAAGTGGAGGAAAGCGACAGCGCGCGAATGCACTCAAGCAAACACAAACAGCACAGCACGATGCGTATTTTTTTTTTAAATTGACAAAATAAATGAAAAATAAAAATAAGTGGAAAAGGCGAGAGTGCGCGAGCACACAGGAGCAAAGACAAGCAGCGCAGCTTGATGCGTAGTAAAAAAAATAATAAATAGACAACTGGTCGACCTCATTAGAAATAAAAACCCAAAAGATTAGATAGACAAACAAACAAACACATAAATGTGGAGAGAAGGGCAGTGCAAGCAGGAGCAAAGGTAAACAGCAGAGAGACCTGAATCCTTATCTTTACAAGGTCGACCTCAGAACTTTGTTCAGTTTGTCTCGGTGACGGATAATGGAAGGAAGGGCAGGCAACTGGTCGACTTCATTTAAATAAACAAATAAATAATAAGATAAACCCTCAGGAATAGATAAATAATAACAAAAAATTGTAAAGTGTAGAAAGCGAGAGCGCGCGAATGCACTCAAGCAAACACAAACAGCACAGCACGATGCATATTTTTTTTAAATTGACAAAATAAATCAAAAATAAATCAAAAATAAACATAAGTGGAATAGGCGAGAGTGCGCGAGCACACAGTAGCAAAGACAAGCAGCGCAGCTTGATGCGTAGTAAAAAAATAATAAATAGACAACTGGTCGACCTCATTAGAAATAAAAACCCAAAAGATTAGATAGACAAACAAACAAACACATAAATGTGGAGAGAAGGGCAGTGCGCGCAGGAGCAAAGGTAAACAGCAGACAGACCTGAATCCTTATATTTACAAGGTCGACCTCAGAACTTTGTTCAGTTTGTCTCGGTGACGGATAATGGAAGGAAGGGCAGGCAACTGGTCGACTTCATTAAATAAACAAATAAAAAATAAGATAAACTCTCAGGAATAGATAAATAATAACAAAAAAATTGTAAAGTGGAGAAAGCGAGAGCGCGCGAATGCACTCAAGCAAACACAAACAGCACAGCACGATGCGTATTTTTTTTAAATTGACAAAATAAACCAAAAATAAATGAAAAATAAAAATAAGTGGAAAAGGCGAGAGTGCGCGAGCACACAGGAGCAAAGACAAGCAGCGCAGCTTGATGCGTAGTAAAAAAAATAATAAATAGACAACTGGTCGACCTCATTAGAAATAAAAACCCAAAAGATTAGATAGACAAACAAACAAACACATAAATGTGGAGAGAAGGGCAGTGCGCGCAGGAGCAAAGGTAAACAGCAGACAGACCTGAATCCTTATCTTTACAAGGTCGACCTCAGAACTTTGTTCAGTTTGTCTCGGTGACGGATAATGGAAGGAAGGGCAGGCAACTGGTCGACTTCATTTAAATAAACAAATAAAAAATAAGATAAACTCTCAGGAATAGATTAAATAATAACAAAAAAATTGTAAAGTGGAGAAAGCGAGAGCACGCGAATGCACTCAAGCAAACACAAACAGCACAGCACGATGCGTATTTTTTTTTAAATTGACAAAATAAATGAAAAATAAAAATAAGTGGAAAAGGCGAGAGTGCGCGAGCACACAGGAGCAAAGACAAGCAGCGCAGCTTGATGCGTAGTAAAAAAAATAATAAATAGACAACTGGTCGACCACATTAGAAATAAAAACCCAAAAGATTAGATAGACAAACAAACAAACACATAAATGTGGAGAGAAGGGCAGTGCGCGCAGGAGCAAAGGTAAACAGCAGACAGACCTGAATCCTTATCTTTACAAGGTCGACCTCAGAACTTTGTTCAGTTTGTCACGGTGACGGATAATGGAAGGAAGGGCAGGCAACTGTCGACTTCATTTCAATAAACAAATAAAAAATAAGATAAACTCTCAGGAATAGATAAATAATAACAAAAAAATTGTAAAGTGGAGAAAGCGAGAGCGCGCGAATGCACTCAAGCAAACACAAACGGCACAGCACGATGCGTATTTTTTTTAAAAATTGACAAAATAAATCAAAAATAAATAAAAAATAAAAATAAGTGGAAAAGGCGAGAGTGCGCGAGCACACAGGAGCAAAGACAAGCAGCGCAGCTTGATGCGTAGTAAAAAAATAATAAATAGACAGCTGGTCGACCTTATTAGAAAAAATAACCCAAAAGATTAGATAGACAAACAAACAAACACATAAATGTGGCGAGAAGTGGAGTGCGCGCAGGAGCAAAGGTAACCAGCAGACAGAACTGAATCCTTATCTTTACAAGGTCGACCTCAGAACTTTGTTCAGTTTGTCTCGGGTGACGGTTAATGGAAGGAAGGGCAGGCAACTGGTCGACTTCATTTAAATAAACAAATAAAAAATAAGATAAACTCTCAGGAATAGATAAATAATAACAAAAAAATTGTAAAGTGGAGAAAGCGAGAGCGCGCGAATGCACTCAAGCAAACACAAACAGCACAGCACGATGCGTATTTTTTTTAAATTGACAAAATAAATCAAAAATAAATCAAAAATAAAAATAAGTGGAAAAGGCGAGAGTGCGCGAGCACACAGGAGCAAAGACAAGCAGCGCAGCTTGATGCGTAGTAAAAAAAAATAATAAATAGACAACTGGTCGACCTCATTAGAAATAAAAACCCAAAAGATTAGATAGACAAACAAACAAACACATAAATGTGCAGAGAAGGGCAATGCGCGCAGGAGCAAAGGTAAACAGCAGACAGACCTGAATCCTTATCTTTACAAGGTCGACCTCAGAACTTTGTTCAGTTTGTCTCGGTGACGGATAATCGAAGGAAGGGCAGGCAACTGGTCGACTTCATTTAAATAAACAAATAAAAAATAAGATAAACTCTCAGGAATAGATAAATAATAACAAAAAAATTGTAAAGTGGAGAAAGCGAGAGCGCGCGAATGCACTCAAGCAAACACAAACATCACAGCACGATGCCTATTTTTTTAAAAAATTGACAAAATAAATCAAAAATAAATCAAAAATAAAATAACTGGAAAAGCACGATGCGTATTTTTTTTAAATTGACAAAATAAATCAAAAATAAATCAAAAATAAAAATAAGTGGAAAAGGCGAGAATGCGCGAGCACACAGGAGCAAAGACAAGCAGCGCAGCTTGATGCGTAGTATAAAAAATAATAAATAGACAACTGGTCGACCTCATTAGAAATAAAAACCCAAAAGATTAGATAGACAAACAAACAAACACATAAATGTGGAGAGAAGGGCAGTGCGCGCAGGAGCAAAGGTAAACAGCAGACAGACCAGAATCCTTATATTTACAAGGTCGACCTCAGAACTTTGTTCAGTTTGTCTCGGTGACGGATAATGGAAGGAAGGGCAGGCAACTGGTCGACTTCATTTAAGTAAACAATAAAATTAAGATAAACTCTCAGGAATAGATAAATAATAACAAAAAAATTGTAAAGTGGAGAAAGCGAGAGCGCGCGAATGCACTCAAGCAAACACAAACAGCACAGCACGATGCGTATTTTTTTTAAAAATTGACAAAATAAATCAAAAATAAATAAAAAATAAAAATAAGTGGAAAAGGCGAGAGTGCGCGAGCACACAGGAGCAAAGACAAGCAGCGCAGCTTGATGCGTATTAAAAAAAAAAATAAATAGACAACTGGTCGACCTCATTAGAAATAAAAACCCAAAAGATTAGATAGACAAACAAACAAACACTTAAATGTGGAGAGAAGGGCAGTGCGCGCAGGAGCAAAGGTAAACAGCAGACAGACCTGAATCCTTATCTTTACAAGGTCGACCTCAGAACTTTGTTCAGTTTGTCTCGGTGACGGATAATGGAAGGAAGGGCAGGCAACTGGTCGACTTCATTTAAATAAACAAATAAAAAATAAGATAAACTCTCAGGAATAGATAAATAATAACAAAAAAATTGTAAAGTGGAGAAAGCGAGAGCGCGCGAATGCACTCAAGCAAACACAAACATCACAGCACGATGCCTATTTTTTTAAAAAATTGACAAAATAAATCAAAAATAAATCAAAAATAAAATAACTGGAAAAGGCGAGAGTGCGCGAGCACACAGGAGCAAAGACAAGCAGCGCACCTTGATGCGTAGTAAAAAAAAAAAAAAATAGACAACCGGTCGACCTCATTAGAAATAAAAATAAAAAAAAATAAAAAAAT
>NW_025958090.1:0-47446 GCF_023159225.1 Perognathus longimembris pacificus | reverse complement strand
TGCCCTTCCTTCCATTATCCGTCACCGAGACAAACTGAACAAAGTTCTGAGGTCGACCTTGTAAAGATAAGGAATCAGGTCTGTCTGCTGTTTACCTTTGATCTTGCGCGCACTGCCCTTCTCTCCACATTTATGTGTTTGTTTGTTTGTCTATCTAATCTTTTGGGTTTTTATTTCTAATGAGGTCGACCAGTTGTCTATTTATTATTTTTTTAACTACGCATCAAGCTGCGCTGCTTGCCTTTGCTCCTGTGTGCTCGCGCACTCTCGCCTTTTCCACTTATTTTTATTTTTGATTTATTTTGATTTATTTTGTCAATTTTAAAAAAAAATACGCATCGTGCTGTGCTGTTTGTGTTTGCTTGAGTGCATTCGCGCGTTCTCGCTTTCTGCACGTTACAATTTTTTTGTTATTATTTATCTATTCCTGAGAGTTTATCTTATTTTTTATTTGTTTATTTAAATGAAGTCGACCAGTTGCCTGCCCTTCCTTCCATTATCCGTCACCGAGACAAACTGAACAAAGTTCTGAGGTCGACCTTGTAAAGATAAGGATTCAGGTCTGTCTGCTGTTTACCTTTGCTCCTGCGCGCACTGCCCTTCTCTCCACATTTATGTGTTTGTTTGTTTGTCTATCTCATCTTTTGGGTTTTTATTTCTAATGAGGTCGACCAGTTGTCTATTTATTATTTTTTTTACTACGCATCAAGCTGCGCTGCTTGTCTTTGCTCCTGTGTGCTCGCGCACTCTCGCCTTTTCCACTTATTTTTATTTTTGATTTATTTTTGATTTATTTTGTCAATTTAAAAAAAAATGCGCATCGTGCTGTGCTGTTTGTGTTTGCTTGAGTGCATTCGCGCGCTCTCGCTTTCTCCACTTTACAATTTTTTTGTTATTATTTATCTATTCCTGAGAGTTTATCTTATTTTTTATTTGTTTATTTAAATGAAGTCGACCAGTTGCCTGCCCTTCCTTCCATTATCCGTCACCGAGACAAACTGAACAAAGTTCTGAGGTCGACCTTGTAAAGATAAGGATTCAGGTCTGTCTGCTGTTTACCTTTGCTCCTGCGCGCACTGCCCTTCTCTCCACATTTATGTGTTTGTTTGTTTGTCTATCTAATCTTTTGGGTTTTTATTTCTAATGAGGTCGACCAGTTGTCTATTTATTATTTTTTTTACTACGCATCAAGCTGCGCTGCTTGTCTTTGCTCCTGTGTGCTCGCGCACTCTCGCCTTTTCCACTTATTTTTATTTTTGATTTATTTTGTCAATTTTAAAAAAAAATACGCATCGTGCTGTGCTGTTTGTGTTTGCTTGAGTGCATTCGCGCGCTCTCGCTTTCTCCACTTTACAATTTTTTTGTTATTATTTATCTATTCCTGAGAGTTTATCTTATTTTTTATTTGTTTATTTAAATGAAGTCGACCAGTTGCCTGCCCTTCCTTCCATTATCCGTCACCGAGACAAACTGAACAAAGTTCTGAGGTCGACCTTGTAAAGATAAGGATTCAGGTCTGTCTGCTGTTTACCTTTGCTCCTGCGCGCACTGCCCTTCTCTCCACATTTATGTGTTTGTTTGTTTGTCTATCTAATCTTTTGGGTTTTTATTTCTAATGAGGTCGACCAGTTGTCTATTTATTATTTTTTTTACTACGCATCAAGCTGCGCTGCTTGTCTTTGCTCCTGTGTGCTCGCGCACTCTCGCCTTTTCCACTTATTTTTATTTTTGATTTATTTTTGATTCATTTTGTCTATTTTAAAAAAAAATACGCATCGTGCTGTGCTGTTTGTGTTTGCTTGAGTGCATTCGCGCTCTCGCTTTCTCCACTTTACAATTTTTTTGTTATTATTTATCTATTCCTGAGAGTTTATCTTATTTTTTATTTGTTTATTTAAATGAAGTCGACCAGTTGCCTGCCCTTCCTTCCATTATCCGTCACCGAGACAAACTGAACAAAGTTGTGAGGTCGACCTTGTAAAGATAAGGATTCAGGTCTGTCTGCTGTTTACCTTTGCTCCTGTGCGCACTGCCCTTCTCTCCACATTTATGTGTTTGTTTGTTTGTCTATCTAATCTTTTGGGTTTTTATTTCTAATGAGGTCGACCAGTTGTCTATTTATTATTTTTTTTACTACGCATCAAGCTGCGCTGCTTGTCTTTGCTCCTGTGTGCTCGCGCACTCTCGCCTTCCCCTCTTATTTTTATTTTTGAATTATTTTTTATTTATTTTGTCAATTTAAAAAAAATACGCATCGTGCTGTGCTGTTTGTGTTTGCTTGAGTGCATTCGCGCGCTCTCGCTTTCTCCACTTTACAATTTTTTTGTTATTATTTATCTATTCCTGAGAGTTTATCTTATTTTTTATTTGTTTATTTAAATGACGTCGACCAGTTGCCTGCCCTTCCTTCCATTATCCGTCACCGAGAGAAACTGATCAAAGTTCTGAGGTCGACCTTGTAAAGATAAGGATTCAGGTCTGTCTGCTGTTTACCTTTGCTCCTGCGCGCACTGCACTTCTCTCCACATTTATGTGTTTGTTTGTTTGTCTATCTAATCTTTTGGGGTTTTATTTCTAATGAGGTCGACCAGTTGTCTATTTATTATTTCTTTTCCTACGTATCAAGCTGCGCTGCTTGTCTTTGCTCCTGTGTGCTCGCGCACTCTCGCCTTTTCCACTTATTTTTATTTTTGATTTATTTTTGATTTATTTTGTCAATTTAAAAAAAATACGCATCGTGCTGTGCTGTTTGTGTTCGCTTGAGTGCATTCGCGCGCTCTCGCTTTCTCCACTTTACGATTTTTTTGTTATTATTTATCTATTCCTGAGAGTTTATCTTATTTTTTATTTGTTTATTTAAAGGAAGTCGACCAGTTGCCTGCCCTTCCTTCCATTATCCGTCACCGAGACAAACTGAACAAAGTTCTGAGGTCGACCTTGTAAAGATAAGGATTCAGGTCTGTCTGCTGTTTACCTTTGCTCCTGTGCGCACTGCCCTTCTCTCCACATTTATGTGTTTGTTTGTTTATCTATCTAATCTTTTGGGTTTTTATTTCTAATGAGGTCGACCAGTTGTCTATTTATTATTTTTTTTACTACGCATCAAGCTGCGCTGCTTGTCTTTGCTCCTGTGTGCTCGCGCACTCTCGCCTTTTCCACTTATTTTTATTTGTGATTTATTTTTGATTTATTTTGTCAATTTAAAAAAAAATACGCATCGTGCTGTGCTGTTTGTGTTTGCTTGAGTGCATTCGCGCGCTCTCGCTTTCTCCACTTTACAATTTTTTTGTTATTATTTATCTATTCCTGAGAGTTTATCTTATTTTTTATTTGTTTATTTAAATGAAGTCGACCAGTTGCCTGCCCTTCCTTCCATTATCCGTCACCGAGACAAACTGAACAAAGTTCTGAGGTCGACCTTGTATAGATAAGGATTCAGTTCTGTCTGCTGTTTACCTTTGCTCCTGCGCGCACTGCCCTTCTCTCCACATTTATGTGTTTGTTTGTTTGTCTATCTAATCTTTTGGGTTTTTATTTCTAATGAGGTCGACCAGTTGTCTATTTATTATTTCTTTTACTACGCATCAAGCTGCGCTGCTTGTCTTTGCTCCTGTGTGCTCGCGCACTCTCGCCTTTTCCACTTATTTTTATTTTTGATTTATTTTTGATTTATTTTGTCAATTTAAAAAAAAAATACGCATCGTGCTGTGCTGTTTGTGTTTGCCTGAGTGCATTCGCGCGCTCTCGCTTTCTCCACTTTACAATTTTTTTGTTATTATTTATCTATTCCTGAGAGTTTATCTTATTTTTATTCGTTTATTTAAATGAAGTCGACCAGTTGCCTGCCCTTCCTTCCATTATCCGTCACCGAGACAAACTGAACAAAGTTCTGAGGTAGACCTTGTAAAGATAAAGATTCAGGTCTGTCTGCTGTTTACCTTTGCTCCTGCGCGCACTGCCCTTCTCTCCACATTTATGTGTTTGTTTGTTTGTCTATCTAATCTTTTGGGTTTTTATTTCTAATGAGGTCGACCATTTGTCTATTTATTATTTTTTTTACTACGCATCAAGCTGCGCTGCTTGTCTTTGCTCCTGTGAGCTCGCGCACTCTCGCCTTTTCCACTTATTTTTATTTTTGATTTATTTTTGATTTATTTTGTCAATTTAAAAAAAAATACGCATCGTGCTGTGCTGTTTGTGTTTGCTTGAGTGCATTCGCGCGCTCTCGCTTTCTCCACTTTACAATTTTTTTGTTATTATTTATCTATTCCTGAGAGTTTATCTTATTTTTTATTTGTTTATTTAAATGAAGTCGACCAGTTGCCTGCCCTTCCTTCCATTATCCGTCACCGAGACAAACTGAACAAAGTTCTGAGGTCGACCTTGTAAAGATAAGGATTCAGGTCTGTCTGCTGTTCACCTTTGCTCCTGCGCGCACTGCCCTTCTCTCCACATTTATGTGTTTGTTTGTTTGTCTATCTAATCTTTTGGGTTTTTATTTCTAATGAGGTCGACCAGTTGTCTATTTATTATTTTTTTTACTATGCATCAAGCTGCGCTGCTTGTCTTTGCTCCTGTGTGCTCGCGCACTCTCGCCTTTTCCACTTATTTTTTTTTGATTTATTTTTGATTTATTTTGTCAATTTAAAAAAAATACGCATCGTGCTGTGCTGTTTGTGTTTGCTTGAGTGCATTCGCGCGCTCTCGCTTTCTCCACTTTACAATTTTTTTGTTATTATTTATCTATTCCTGAGAGTTTATCTTATTTTTTATTTGTTTATTTAAATGAAGTCGACCAGTTGCCTGCCCTTCCTTCCATTATCCGTCACCGAGACAAACTGAACAAAGTTCTGAGGTCGATCTTGTAAAGATAAGTATTCAGGTCTGTCTGCTGTTTACCTTTGCTCCTGCGCGCACTGCCCTTCTCTCCACATTTATGTGTTTGTTTGTTTGTCTATCTAATCTTTTGGGTTTTTGTTTCTAATGAGGTCGACCAGTTGTCTATTTATTATTTTTTTTACTACGCATCAAGTTGCGCTGCTTGTCTTTGCTCCTGTGTGCTCGTGCACTCTCGCCTTTTCCACTTATTTTTATATTTGATTTATTTTGTCAATTTTAAAAAAACAATACGCATCGTGCTGTGCTGTTTGTGTTTGCTTGAGTGCATTCGCGCGCTCTCGCTTTCTCCACTTTACAATTTTTTTGTTATTATTTATCTATTCCTGAGAGTTTATCTTATTTTTATTTGTTTATTTAAATGAAGTCGACCAGTTGCCTGCCCTTCCTTCCATTATCCGTCACCGAGACAAACTGAACAAAGTTCTGAGGTCGACCTTGTAAAGATAAGGATTCAGGTCTGTCTGCGGTTTACCTTTGCTCCTGCGCACACTGCCCTTCTCTCCACATTTATGTGTTTGTTTGTTTGTCTATCTAATCTTTTGGGTTTTTATTTCTAATGAGGTCGACCAGTTGTCTATTTATTATTTTTTTTACTACGCATCAAGCTGCGCTGCTTGTCTTTGCTCCTGTGTGCTCGCGCACTCTCGCCTTTTCCACTTATTTTTATTTTTGATTTATTTTTGATTTATTTTGTCAATTTAAAAAAAAAATACGCATCGTGCTGTGCTGTTTGTGTTTGCATGAGTGCATTCGCGCTCTCTCGCTTTCTCCACTTTACAATTTTTTTGTTATTATTTATCTATTCCTGAGAGTTTATCTTATTTTTTAGTTGTTTATTTAAATGAAGTCGACCAGTTGCCTGCCCTTCCTTCCATTATCCGTCACCGAGACAAACTGAACAAAGTTCTGAGGTCGACCTTGTAAAGATAAGGATTCAGGTCTGTCTGCTGTTTACCTTTGCTCCTGCGCGCACTGCCCTTCTCTCCACATTTATGTGTTTGTTTGTTTGTCTATCTAATCTTTTGGGTTTTTATTTCTAATGAGGTCGACCAGTTTTCTATTTATTATTTTTTTTACTACGCATCAAGTTGCGCTGCTTGTCTTTGCCCCGTGTGCTCGCGCACTCTCGCCTTTTCCACTTATTTTTATTTTTTATTTATTTTTGATTTATTTTGTCAATTTTAAAAAAATATACGCATCGTGCTGTGCTGTTTGTGTTTGCTTGAGTGCATTCGCGCGCTCTCGCTTTCTCTACTTTACAATTTTTTGTTATTATTTATCTATTCCTGAGAGTTTATCTTATATTTATTTGTTTATTTAAATGAAGTCGACCAGTTGCCTGCCCTTCCTTCCATTATCCATCACCGAGACAAACTGAACAAAGTTCTGAGGTCGACCTTGTAAAGATAAGGATTCAGGTCTGTCTGCTGTTTACCTTTGCTCCTGCGCGCACTGCCCTTCTCTCCACATTTATGTGTTTGTTTGTTTGTCTATCTAATCTTTTGGGTTTTTATTTCTAATGAGGTCGACCAGTTGTCTATTTATTATTTTTTTTACTACGCATCAAGCTGCGCTGCTTGTCTTTGCTCCTGTGTGCTCGCGCACTCTCGCCTTTTCCACTATTTTTATTTTTGATTTATTTTTGATTTATTTTGTCAATATTAAAAAAAATACGCATCGTGCTGTGCTGTTTTTGTTTGCTTGAGTGCATTCGCGCGCTCTCGCTTTCTCCACTTTACAATTTTTTTTGTTACGATTTATCTATTCCTGAGAGTTTATCTTATTTTTTATTTGTTTATTTAAATGAAGTCGACCAGTTGCCTGCCCTTCCTTCCGTTATCCGTCACCGAGACAAACTGAACAAAGTTCTGAGGTCGACCTTGTAAAGATAAGGATTCAGGTCTGTCTGCTGTTTACCTTTGTTCCTGCGCCCACTGCCCTTCTCTCCACATTTATGTGTTTGTTTGTTTGTCTATCTAATCTTTTGGGTTTTTGTTTCTAATGAGGTCGACCAGTTGTCTATTTATTATTTTTTTTTACTACGCATCAAGCTGCGCTGCTTGTCTTTGCTCCTGTGTGCTCGCGCACTCTCGCCTTTTCCACTTATTTTTATTTTTGATTTATTTTGTCAATTTTAAAAAAACAATACGCATCGTGCTGTGCTGTTTGTGTTTGCTTGAGTGCATTCGCGCGCTCTCGCTTTCTCCACTTTACAATTTTTTTGTTATTATTTATCTATTCCTGAGAGTTTATCTTATTTTTTATTTGTTTATTTAAATTAAGTCGACCAGTTTCCTGCCCTTCCTTCCATTATCCGTCACCGAGACGAACTGAAAAAAGTTGTGAGGTCGACCTTGTAAAGATAAGGATTCAGGTCTGTCTGCTGTTTACCTTTGCTCCTGCGCGTAATGCCCTTCTCTCCATATTTATGTGTTTGTTTGTTTGTCTATCTAATCTTTTGGGTTTTTATTTCTAATGAGGTCGACCATTTGTCTATTTATTATTTTTTTTAACTACGCATCAAGCTGCGCTGCTTGTCTTGCTCCTGTGTGCTCGCGCACTCTCGCCTTTTCCACTTATTTTTATTTGTGATTTATTTTTGATTTATTTTGTCAATTTAAAAAAAAATACGCATCGTGCTGTGCTGTTTGTGTTTGCTTGAGTGCATTCGCGCGCTCTCGCTTTCTCCACTTTACAATTTTTTTGTTATTATTTATCTATTCCTGAGAGTTTATCTTATTTTTTATTTGTTTATTTAAATGAAGTCGACCAGTTGCCTGCCCTTCCTTCCATTATCCGTCACCGAGACAAACTGAACAAAGTTCTGAGGTCGACCTTGTATAGATAAGGATTCAGTTCTGTCTGCTGTTTACCTTTGCTCCTGCGCGCACTGCCCTTCTCTCCACATTTATGTGTTTGTTTGTTTGTCTATCTAATCTTTTGGGTTTTTATTTCTAATGAGGTCGACCAGTTGTCTATTTATTATTTCTTTTACTACGCATCAAGCTGCGCTGCTTGTCTTGCTCCTGTTTGCTCGCGCACTCTCGCCTTTTCCACTTATTTTTATTTTTGATTTATTTTTGATTTATTTTGTCAATTTAAAAAAAAAAATACGCATCGTGCTGTGCTGTTTGTGTTTGCCTGAGTGCATTCGCGCGCTCTCGCTTTCTCCACTTTACAATTTTTTTGTTATTATTTATCTATTCCTGAGAGTTTATCTTATTTTTATTCGTTTATTTAAATGAAGTCGACCAGTTGCCTGCCCTTCCTTCCATTATCCGTCACCGAGACAAACTGAACAAAGTTCTTAGGTCGACCTTGTAAAGATAAGGATTCAGGTCTGTCTGCTGTTCACCTTTGCTCCTGCGCGCACTGCCCTTCTCTCCACATTTATGTGTTTGTTTGTTTGTCTATCTAATCTTTTGGGTTTTTATTTCTAATGAGGTCGACCAGTTGTCTATTTATTATTTTTTTTACTATGCATCAAGCTGCGCTGCTTGTCTTTGCTCCTGTGTGCTCGCGCACTCTCGCCTTTTCCACTTATTTTTTTTTGATTTATTTTTGATTTATTTTGTCAATTTAAAAAAAATACGCATCGTGCTGTGCTGTTTGTGTTTGCTTGAGTGCATTCGCGCGCTCTCGCTTTCTCCACTTTACAATTTTTTTGTTATTATTTATCTATTCCTGAGAGTTTATCTTATTTTTTATTTGTTTATTTAAATGAAGTCGACCAGTTGCCTGCCCTTCCTTCCATTATCCGTCACCGAGACAAACTGAACAAAGTTCTGAGGTCGACCTTGTAAAGATAAGGATTCAGGTCTGTCTGCTGTTTACCTTTGCTCCTGTGCGCACTGCCCTTCTCTCCACATTTATGTGTTTGTTTGTTTGTCTATCTAATCTTTTGGGTTTTTATTTCTAATGAGGTCGACCAGTTGTCTATTTATTATTTTTTCTACTACGCATCAAGCTGCGCTGCTTGTCTTTGCTCCTGTGTGCTCGCGCACTCTCGCCTTTTCCACTTATTTTTATTTTTGATTTATTTTTGATTTATTTTGTCAATTTAAAAAAAATACGCATCGTGCTGTGCTGTTTGTGTTTGCTTGAGTGCATTCGCGCGCTCTCGCTTTCTCCACTTTACAATTTTTTTGTTATTATTTATCTATTCCTGAGAGTTTATCTTATTTTTTATTTGTTTATTTAAATGAAGTCGACCAGTTGCCTGCCCTTCCTTCCATTATCCGTCACCGAGACAAACTGAACAAAGTTCTGAGGTCGACCTTGTAAAGATAAGTATTCAGGTCTGTCTGCTGTTTACCTTTGCTCCTGCGCGCACTGCCCTTCTCTCCACATTTTTGTGTTTGTTTGTTTGTCTATCTAATCTTTTGGGTTTTTGTTTCTAATGAGGTCGACCAGTTGTCTATTTATTATTTTTTTTACTACGCATCAAGTTGCGCTGCTTGTCTTTGCTCCTGTTTGCTCGTGCACTCTCGCCTTTTCCACTTATTTTTATTTTTTATTTATTTTGTCAATTTTAAAAAAACAATACGCATCGTGCTGTGCTGTTTGTGTTTGCTTGAGTGCATTCGCGCGCTCTCGCTTTCTCTACTTTACAATTTTTTTGTTATTATTTATCTATTCCTGAGAGTTTATCTTATTTTTTATTTGTTTATTTAAATGAAGTCGACCAGTTGCCTGCCCTTCCTTCCATTATCCATCACCGAGACAAACTGAACAAAGATCTGAGGTCGACCTTGTAAAGATAAGGATTCAGGTCTGTCTGCTGTTTACCTTTGCTCCTGCGCGCAATGCCCTTCTCTCCACATTTATGTGTTTGTTTGTTTGTCTATCTAATCTTTTGGGTTTTTATTTCTAATGAGGTCGACCAGTTGTCTATTTATTATTTTTTTTACTACGCATCAAGCTGCGCTGCTTGTCTTTGTTCCTGTGTGCTCGCGCACTCTCGCCTTTTCCACTTATTTTTATTTTTGATTTATTTTTGATTTATTTTTTCAATATTAAAAAAAAATACGCATCGTGCTGTGCTGTTTTTGTTTGCTTGAGTGCATTCGCGCGCTCTCGCTTTCTCCACTTTACAATTTTTTTGTTACGATTTATCTAATCCTGAGAGTTTATCTTATTTTTTATTTGTTTATTTAAATGAAGTCGACCAGTTGCCTGCCCTTCCTTCCGTTATCCGTCACCGAGACAAACTGAACAAAGTTCTGAGGTCGACCTTGTAAAGATAAGGATTCAGGTCTGTCTGCTGTTTACCTTTGCTCCTGCGCCCACTGCCCTTCTCTCCACATTTATGTGTTTGTTTGTTTGTCTATCTAATCTTTTGGGTTTTTGTTTCTAATGAGGTCGACCAGTTGTCTATTTATTATTTTTTTTTACTACGCATCAAGCTGCGCTGCTTGTCTTTGCTCCTGTGTGCTCGCGCACTCTCGCCTTTTCCACTTATTTTTATTTTTGATTTATTTTGTCAATTTTAAAAAAACAATACGCATCGTGCTGTGCTGTTTGTGTTTGCTTGAGTGCATTCGCGCGCTCTCGCTTTCTCCACTTTACAATTTTTTTGTTATTATTTATCTATTCCTGAGAGTTTATCTTATTTTTTATTTGTTTATTTAAATGAAGTCGACCAGTTGCCTGCCCTTCCTTCCAATATCCGTCACCGAGACAAACTGAACAAAGTTCTGAGGTCGACCTTGTAAAGATAAGGATTCAGGTCTGTCTGCTGTTTACCTTTGCTCCTGCGCGCACTGCCCTTCTCTCCACATTTATGTGTTTGTTTGTTTGTCTATCTAATCTTTTGGGTTTTTATTTCTAATGAGGTCGACCAGTTGTCTATTTATTATTTTTTTTACTACGCATCAAGCTGCGCTGCTTGTCTTTGCTCCTGTGTGCTCGCGCACTCTCGCCTTTTCCACTTTTTTTTTTTGATTTATTTTTGATTTATTTTGTCAATTTTAAAAAAAATACGCATCGTGCTGTGCTGTTTGTGTTTGCTTGAGTGCATTCGCGCGCTCTCGCTTTCTCCACTTTACAATTTTTTTGTTATTATTTATCTATTCCTGAGAGTTTATCTTATTTTTTATTTGTTTATTTAAATGAAGTCGACCAGTTGCCTGCCCTTCCTTCCATTATCCGTCACCGAGACAAACTGAACAAAGTTCTGAGGTCGACCTTGTAAAGATAAGGATTCAGGTCTGTCTGCTGTTTACCTTTGCTCCTGTGCGCACTGCCCTTCTCTCCACATTTATGTGTTTGTTTGTTTGTCTATCTAATCTTTTGGGTTTTTATTTCTAATGAGGTCGACCAGTTGTCTATTTATTATTTTTTTTACTACGCATCAAGCTGCGCTGCTTGTCTTTGCTCCTGTGTGCTCGCGCACTCTCGCCTTTTCCACTTATTTTTATTTTTGATTTATTTTGTCAATTTTAAAAAAAAATACGCATCGTGCTGTGCTGTTTGTGTTTTCTTGAGTGCATTCACGCGCTCTCGCTTTCTCCACTTTACAAATTTTGTTATTATTTATCTATTCCTGAGAGTTTATCTTATTTTTTATTTGTTTATTTAAATGAAGTCGACCAGTTGCCTGCCCTTCCTTCCATTATCCGTCACCGAGACAAATTGAACAAAGTTCTGAGGTCGACCTTGTAAAGATAAGGATTCAGGTCTGTCTGCTGTTTACCTTTGCTCCTGCGCGTACTGCCCTTCTCTCCACATTTATGTGTTTGTTTGTTTGTCTATCTAATCTTTTGGGTTTTTATTTCTAATGAGGTCGACCAGTTGTCTATTTATTATTTTTTTTACTACGCATCAAGCTGCGCTGATTGTCTTTGCTCCTGTGTGCTCGCGCACTCTCGCCTTTTCCACTTATTTTTATTTGTGATTTATTTTTGATTTATTTTGTCAATTTAAAAAAAAATACGCATCGTGCTGTGCTGTTTGTGTTTGCTTGAGTGCATTCGCGCGCTCTCGCTTTCTCCACTTTACAATTTTTTTGTTATTATTCATCTATTCCTGAGAGTTTATCTTATTTTTTATTTGTTTATTTAAATGAAGTCGACCAGTTGCCTTCCCTTCCTTCCATTATCCGTCACCGAGACAAACTGAACAAAGTTCTGAGGTCGACCTTGTAAAGATAAGGATTCAGGTCTGTCTGCTGTTTACCTTTACTCCTGCGCGCACTGCCCTTCTCTCCACATTTATGTGTTTGTTTGTTTGTCTATCTAATCTTTTGGGTTTTTATTTCTAATGAGGTCGACCAGTTGTCTATTTATTATTTTTTTTAATACGCATCAAGCTGCACTGCATGTCTTTGTTCCTGTGTGCTCGCGCACTCTCGCCTTTTCCACTTATTTTTATTTTTGATTTATTTTTTATTTATTTTGTCAATTTTAAAAAAAAATACGCATCGTGCTGTGCTGTTTGTGTTTGCTTGAGTGCATTCGCGCGCTCTCGCTTTCTCCACTTTACAATTTTTTTGTTATTATTTATCTATTCCTGAGAGTTTATCTTATTTTTTATTTGTTTATTTAAATGAAGTAGACCATTTGCCTGCCCTTCCTTCCATTATCCGTCACCGAGACAAACTGAACAAAGTTCTGAGGTCGACCTTGTAAAGATAAGGATTCAGGTCTGTCTGCTGTTTACCTCTGCTCCTGCGCGCACTGCCCTTCTCTCCACATTTATGTGTTTGTTTGTTTGTCTATCTAATCTTTTGGGTTTTTATTTCTAATGAGGTCGACCAGTTGTCTATTTATTATTTTTTTTACTACGCATCAAGCTGCGCTGCTTGTCTTTGCTCCTGTGTGCTCGCGCACTCTCACCTTTCCCACTTACTTTTATTTTTGATTTATTTTTGATTTATTTTGTCAATTTAAAAAAAAATACGCATCGTGCTGTGCTGTTTGTGTTTGCTTGAGTACATTCGCGCGCTCTCCCTTTCACCACTTTAAAATTTTTTTTGTTATTATTTATCTATTCCTGAGAGTTTATCTTATTTTTTATTTGTTTATTTAAATGAAGTCGACCAGTTGCCTGCCCTTCCTTCCATTATCCGTCACGGAGACAAACTGAACAAAGTTCTGAGGTCGAGCTTGTAAAGATAAGGATTCAGGTCTGTCTGCTGTTTACCTTTGCTCCTGCGCGCACTGCCCTTCTCTCCACATTTATGTGTTTGTTTGTTTGTCTATCTAATCTTTTGGGTTTTTATTTCTAATGAGGTCGACCAGTTGTCTATTTATTATTTTTTTTACTACGCATCAAGGTGCACTGCTTGTCCTTGCACCTGTGTGCTCGCGCACTCTCGCCTTTTCCACTTATTTTAATTTTTGATTGATTTTTGATTCATTTTGTCAATTTAAAAAAAAATACGCATCGTGCTGTGCTGTTTCTGTTTGCTTGAGTGCATTCGCGCGCTCTCGCTTTCTCCACTTTACAATTTTTTTGTGATTATTTATCTATTCCTGAGAGTTTATCTTAATTTTTATTTGTTTATTTAAATGAAGTCGACCAGTTGCCTGCCCTTCCTTCCATTATCCGTCACCGAGACAAACTGAACAAAGTTCTGAGGTCGACCTTGTAAAGATAAGGATTCAGGTCTGTCTGCTGTTTACCTTTGCTCCTGCGCGCACTGCCCTTCTCTCCACATTTATGTGTTTGTTTGTTCGTCTATCTAATCTTTTGGGTTTTTATTTCTAATGAGGTCGACCAGTTGTCTATTTATTATTTTTTTTACTACGCATCATGCTGCGCTGCTTGTCTTTGCTCCTGTGTGCTCGCGCACTCTCGCCTTTTCCACTTATTTTTATTTTTGATTTATTTTTGATTTATTGTGTCAATTTTAAAAAAAATACGCATCGTGCTGTGCTGTTTGTGTTTGCTTGAGTGCATTCGCGCGCTCTCGCTTTCTCCACTTTACAATTTTTTTGTTATTATTTATCTATTCCTGAGAGTTTATCTTATTTTTTATTTGTTTATTTAAATGAAGTCGACCAGTTGCCTGCCCTTCCTTCCATTATCCGTCACCGAGACAAACTGAACAAAGTTCTGAGGTCGACCTTGTAAAGATAAGGATTTAGGTCTGTCTGCTGTTTACCTTTGCTCCTGCGCGCACTGCCCTTCTCTCCACATTTATGTGTTTGTTTGTTTGTCTATCTAATCTTTTGGGTTTTTATTTCTAATGAGGTCGACCAGTTGTCTATTTATTATTTTTTTTACTACGCATCAAGCTGCGCTGCTTGTCTTTGCTCCTGTGTGCTCACGCACTCTCGCCTTTTCCACTTATTTTTATTTTTGATTTATTTATTATTTATTTTGTCAATTTTAAAAAAAAATACGCATCGTGCTGTGCAGTTTGTGTTTACTTGAGTGCATTCGCGCGCTCTCGCTTTCTCCACTTTACAATTTTTTTGTTATTATTTATCTATTCCTGAGAGTTTATCTTATTTTTTATTTGTTTATTTAAATGAATTTGACCAGTTGCCTGCCCTTCCTTCCATTATCCGTCACCGAGACAAACTGAACAAAGTTCTGAGGTCGACCTTGTAAAGATAAGGATTCAGGTCTGTCTGCTGTTTACCTTTGCTCCTGCGCGCACTGCCCTTCTCTCCACATTTATGTGTTTGTTTGTTTGTCTATCTAATCTTTTGGGTTTTTATTTCTAATGAGGTCGACCAGTTGTCTATTTATTATTTTTTTTACTACGCATCAAGCTGCGCTGCTTGTCTTTGCTCCTGTGTGCTCGCGCACTCTCACCTTTTCCACTTATTTTTATTTTTGATTTATTTTTGATTTATTTTGTCTATTTTAAAAAAAAATACGCATCATGCTGTGCTGTTTGTGTTTGCTTGAGTGCATTCGCGCGCTCTCGCTTTCTCCACTTTACAATTTTTTTGTGATTATTTATCTATTCCTGGGAGTTTATCTTAATTTTTATTTGTTTATTTAAATGAAGTAGACCAGTTGCCTGCCCTTCCTTCCATTATCCGTCACCGAGACAAACCGAAGAAAGTTCTGAGTTCGACCTTGTAAAGATAAGGATTCAGGTCTGTCTGCTGTTTACCTTTGCTCCTGCGCGCACTGCCCTTCTCTCCACATTTATGTGTTTGTTTGTTTGTCTATCTAATCTTTTGGGTTTTTATTTCTAATGAGGTCGACCAGTTGTCTATTTATTATTTTTTTTAATACGCATCATGCTGCGCTGCTTGTCTTTGCTCCTGTGTGCTCGCGCACTCTCGCCTTTTCCACTTATTTTTATTTTTGATTTATTTTTGATTTATTGTGTCAATTTTAAAAAAAATACGCATCGTGCTGTGCTGTTTGTGTTTGCTTGAGTGCATTCGCGCGCTCTCGCTTTCTCCACTTTACAATTTTTTTGTTATTATTTATCTATTCCTGAGAGTTTATCTTATTTTTTATTTGTTTATTTAAATGAAGTCGACCAGTTGCCTGCCCTTCCTTCCATTATCCGTCACCGAGACAAACTGAACAAAGTTCTGAGGTCGACCTTGTAAAGATAAGGATTCAGGTCTGTCTGCTGTTTACCTTTGCTCCTGCGCGCACTGCCCTTCTCTCCACATTTATGTGTTTGTTTGTTTGTCTATCTAATCTTTTGGGTTTTTATTTCTAATGAGGTCGACCAGTTGTCTATTTATTATTTTTTTTACTACGCATCAAGCTGCGCTGCTTGTCTTTGCTCCTGTGTGCTCGCGCACTCTCGCCTTTTCCACTTATTTTTATTTTTGATTTATTTTTGATTTATTTTGTCAATTTAAAAAAAATACGCATCGTGCTGTGCTGTTTGTGTTTGCTTGAGTGCATTCGCGCGCTCTCGCTTTCTCCACTTTACAATTTTTTTGTGATTATTTATCTATTCCTGAGAGTTTATCTTAATTTTTATTTGTTTATTTAAATGAAGTCGACCAGTTGCCTGCCCTTCCTTCCATTATCCGTCACCGAGACAAACTGAACAAAGTTCTGAGTTCGAGCTTGTAAAGATAAGGATTCAGGTCTGTCTGCTGTTTACCTTTGCTCCTGCGCGCACTGCCCTTCTCTCCACATTTATGTGTTTGTTTGTTTGTCTATCTAATCTTTTGGGTTTTTATTTCTAATGAGGTCGACCAGTTGTCTATTTATTATTTTTTTTACTACGCATCAAGCTGCGCTGCTTGTCTTTGCTCCTGTGTGCTCGCGCACTCTCGCCTTTTCCACTTATTTTTATTTTTGATTTATTTTGTCAATTTTAAAAAAACAATACGCATCGTGCTGTGCTGTTTGTGTTTGCTTGAGTGCATTCGCGCGCTCTCGCTTTCTCCACTTTACAATTTTTTTGTTATTATTTATCTATTCCTGAGAGTTTATCTTATTTTTTATTTGTTTATTTAAATTAAGTCGACCAGTTTCCTGCCCTTCCTTCCATTATCCGTCACCGAGACGAACTGAAAAAAGTTGTGAGGTCGACCTTGTAAAGATAAGGATTCAGGTCTGTCTGCTGTTTACCTTTGCTCCTGCGCGTAATGCCCTTCTCTCCATATTTATGTGTTTGTTTGTTTGTCTATCTAATCTTTTGGGTTTTTATTTCTAATGAGGTCGACCATTTGTCTATTTATTATTTTTTTTAACTACGCATCAAGCTGCGCTGCTTGTCTTTGCTCCTGTGTGCTCGCGCACTCTCGCCTTTTCCACTTATTTTTATTTGTGATTTATTTTTGATTTATTTTGTCAATTTAAAAAAAAATACGCATCGTGCTGTGCTGTTTGTGTTTGCTTGAGTGCATTCGCGCGCTCTCGCTTTCTCCACTTTACAATTTTTTTGTTATTATTTATCTATTCCTGAGAGTTTATCTTATTTTTTATTTGTTTATTTAAATGAAGTCGACCAGTTGCCTGCCCTTCCTTCCATTATCCGTCACCGAGACAAACTGAACAAAGTTCTGAGGTCGACCTTGTATAGATAAGGATTCAGTTCTGTCTGCTGTTTACCTTTGCTCCTGCGCGCACTGCCCTTCTCTCCACATTTATGTGTTTGTTTGTTTGTCTATCTAATCTTTTGGGTTTTTATTTCTAATGAGGTCGACCAGTTGTCTATTTATTATTTCTTTTACTACGCATCAAGCTGCGCTGCTTGTCTTGCTCCTGTGTGCTCGCGCACTCTCGCCTTTTCCACTTATTTTTATTTTTGATTTATTTTTGATTTATTTTGTCAATTTAAAAAAAAAATACGCATCGTGCTGTGCTGTTTGTGTTTGCCTGAGTGCATTCGCGCGCTCTCGCTTTCTCCACTTTACAATTTTTTTGTTATTATTTATCTATTCCTGAGAGTTTATCTTATTTTTATTCGTTTATTTAAATGAAGTCGACCAGTTGCCTGCCCTTCCTTCCATTATCCGTCACCGAGACAAACTGAACAAAGTTCTTAGGTCGACCTTGTAAAGATAAGGATTCAGGTCTGTCTGCTGTTCACCTTTGCTCCTGCGCGCACTGCCCTTCTCTCCACATTTATGTGTTTGTTTGTTTGTCTATCTAATCTTTTGGGTTTTTATTTCTAATGAGGTCGACCAGTTGTCTATTTATTATTTTTTTTACTATGCATCAAGCTGCGCTGCTTGTCTTTGCTCCTGTGTGCTCGCGCACTCTCGCCTTTTCCACTTATTTTTTTTTGATTTATTTTTGATTTATTTTGTCAATTTAAAAAAAATACGCATCGTGCTGTGCTGTTTGTGTTTGCTTGAGTGCATTCGCGCGCTCTCGCTTTCTCCACTTTACAATTTTTTTGTTATTATTTATCTATTCCTGAGAGTTTATCTTATTTTTTATTTGTTTATTTAAATGAAGTCGACCAGTTGCCTGCCCTTCCTTCCATTATCCGTCACCGAGACAAACTGAACAAAGTTCTGAGGTCGACCTTGTAAAGATAAGGATTCAGGTCTGTCTGCTGTTTACCTTTGCTCCTGTGCGCACTGCCCTTCTCTCCACATTTATGTGTTTGTTTGTTTGTCTATCTAATCTTTTGGGTTTTTATTTCTAATGAGGTCGACCAGTTGTCTATTTATTATTTTTTCTACTACGCATCAAGCTGCGCTGCTTGTCTTTGCTCCTGTGTGCTCGCGCACTCTCGCCTTTTCCACTTATTTTTATTTTTGATTTATTTTTGATTTATTTTGTCAATTTAAAAAAAATACGCATCGTGCTGTGCTGTTTGTGTTTGCTTGAGTGCATTCGCGCGCTCTCGCTTTCTCCACTTTACAATTTTTTTGTTATTATTTATCTATTCCTGAGAGTTTATCTTATTTTTTATTTGTTTATTTAAATGAAGTCGACCAGTTGCCTGCCCTTCCTTCCATTATCCGTCACCGAGACAAACTGAACAAAGTTCTGAGGTCGACCTTGTAAAGATAAGTATTCAGGTCTGTCTGCTGTTTACCTTTGCTCCTGCGCGCACTGCCCTTCTCTCCACATTTTTGTGTTTGTTTGTTTGTCTATCTAATCTTTTGGGTTTTTGTTTCTAATGAGGTCGACCAGTTGTCTATTTATTATTTTTTTTACTACGCATCAAGTTGCGCTGCTTGTCTTTGCTCCTGTTTGCTCGTGCACTCTCGCCTTTTCCACTTATTTTTATTTTTGATTTATTTTGTCAATTTTAAAAAAACAATACGCATCGTGCTGTGCTGTTTGTGTTTGCTTGAGTGCATTCGCGCGCTCTCGCTTTCTCTACTTTACAATTTTTTTGTTATTATTTATCTATTCCTGAGAGTTTATCTTATTTTTTATTTGTTTATTTAAATGAAGTCGACCAGTTGCCTGCCCTTCCTTCCATTATCCATCACCGAGACAAACTGAACAAAGATCTGAGGTCGACCTTGTAAAGATAAGGATTCAGGTCTGTCTGCTGTTTACCTTTGCTCCTGCGCGCAATGCCCTTCTCTCCACATTTATGTGTTTGTTTGTTTGTCTATCTAATCTTTTGGGTTTTTATTTCTAATGAGGTCGACCAGTTGTCTATTTATTATTTTTTTTACTACGCATCAAGCTGCGCTGCTTGTCTTTGTTCCTGTGTGCTCGCGCACTCTCGCCTTTTCCACTTATTTTTATTTTTGATTTATTTTTGATTTATTTTTTCAATATTAAAAAAAAATACGCATCGTGCTGTGCTGTTTTTGTTTGCTTGAGTGCATTCGCGCGCTCTCGCTTTCTCCACTTTACAATTTTTTTGTTACGATTTATCTAATCCTGAGAGTTTATCTTATTTTTTATTTGTTTATTTAAATGAAGTCGACCAGTTGCCTGCCCTTCCTTCCGTTATCCGTCACCGAGACAAACTGAACAAAGTTCTGAGGTCGACCTTGTAAAGATAAGGATTCAGGTCTGTCTGCTGTTTACCTTTGCTCCTGCGCCCACTGCCCTTCTCTCCACATTTATGTGTTTGTTTGTTTGTCTATCTAATCTTTTGGGTTTTTGTTTCTAATGAGGTCGACCAGTTGTCTATTTATTATTTTTTTTTACTACGCATCAAGCTGCGCTGCTTGTCTTTGCTCCTGTGTGCTCGCGCACTCTCGCCTTTTCCACTTATTTTTATTTTTGATTTATTTTGTCAATTTTAAAAAAACAATACGCATCGTGCTGTGCTGTTTGTGTTTGCTTGAGTGCATTCGCGCGCTCTCGCTTTCTCCACTTTACAATTTTTTTGTTATTATTTATCTATTCCTGAGAGTTTATCTTATTTTTTATTTGTTTATTTAAATGAAGTCGACCAGTTGCCTGCCCTTCCTTCCAATATCCGTCACCGAGACAAACTGAACAAAGTTCTGAGGTCGACCTTGTAAAGATAAGGATTCAGGTCTGTCTGCTGTTTACCTTTGCTCCTGCGCGCACTGCCCTTCTCTCCACATTTATGTGTTTGTTTGTTTGTCTATCTAATCTTTTGGGTTTTTATTTCTAATGAGGTCGACCAGTTGTCTATTTATTATTTTTTTTACTACGCATCAAGCTGCGCTGCTTGTCTTTGCTCCTGTGTGCTCGCGCACTCTCGCCTTTTCCACTTTTTTTTTTTGATTTATTTTTGATTTATTTTGTCAATTTTAAAAAAAAATACGCATCGTGCTGTGCTGTTTGTGTTTGCTTGAGTGCATTCGCGCGCTCTCGCTTTCTCCACTTTACAATTTTTTTGTTATTATTTATCTATTCCTGAGAGTTTATCTTATTTTTTATTTGTTTATTTAAATGAAGTCGACCAGTTGCCTGCCCTTCCTTCCATTATCCGTCACCGAGACAAACTGAACAAAGTTCTGAGGTCGACCTTGTAAAGATAAGGATTCAGGTCTGTCTGCTGTTTACCTTTGCTCCTGTGCGCACTGCCCTTCTCTCCACATTTATGTGTTTGTTTGTTTGTCTATCTAATCTTTTGGGTTTTTATTTCTAATGAGGTCGACCAGTTGTCTATTTATTATTTTTTTTACTACGCATCAAGCTGCGCTGCTTGTCTTTGCTCCTGTGTGCTCGCGCACTCTCGCCTTTTCCACTTATTTTTATTTTTGATTTATTTTGTCAATTTTAAAAAAAAATACGCATCGTGCTGTGCTGTTTGTGTTTTCTTGAGTGCATTCACGCGCTCTCGCTTTCTCCACTTTACAAATTTTGTTATTATTTATCTATTCCTGAGAGTTTATCTTATTTTTTATTTGTTTATTTAAATGAAGTCGACCAGTTGCCTGCCCTTCCTTCCATTATCCGTCACCGAGACAAACTGAACAAAGTTCTGAGGTCGACCTTGTATAGATAAGGATTCAGTTCTGTCTGCTGTTTACCTTTGCTCCTGCGCGCACTGCCCTTCTCTCCACATTTATGTGTTTGTTTGTTTGTCTATCTAATCTTTTGGGTTTTTATTTCTAATGAGGTCGACCAGTTGTCTATTTATTATTTCTTTTACTACGCATCAAGCTGCGCTGCTTGTCTTGCTCCTGTGTGCTCGCGCACTCTCGCCTTTTCCACTTATTTTTATTTTTGATTTATTTTTGATTTATTTTGTCAATTTAAAAAAAAAATACGCATCGTGCTGTGCTGTTTGTGTTTGCCTGAGTGCATTCGCGCGCTCTCGCTTTCTCCACTTTACAATTTTTTTGTTATTATTTATCTATTCCTGAGAGTTTATCTTATTTTTATTCGTTTATTTAAATGAAGTCGACCAGTTGCCTGCCCTTCCTTCCATTATCCGTCACCGAGACAAACTGAACAAAGTTCTTAGGTCGACCTTGTAAAGATAAGGATTCAGGTCTGTCTGCTGTTCACCTTTGCTCCTGCGCGCACTGCCCTTCTCTCCACATTTATGTGTTTGTTTGTTTGTCTATCTAATCTTTTGGGTTTTTATTTCTAATGAGGTCGACCAGTTGTCTATTTATTATTTTTTTTACTATGCATCAAGCTGCGCTGCTTGTCTTTGCTCCTGTGTGCTCGCGCACTCTCGCCTTTTCCACTTATTTTTTTTTGATTTATTTTTGATTTATTTTGTCAATTTAAAAAAAATACGCATCGTGCTGTGCTGTTTGTGTTTGCTTGAGTGCATTCGCGCGCTCTCGCTTTCTCCACTTTACAATTTTTTTGTTATTATTTATCTATTCCTGAGAGTTTATCTTATTTTTTATTTGTTTATTTAAATGAAGTCGACCAGTTGCCTGCCCTTCCTTCCATTATCCGTCACCGAGACAAACTGAACAAAGTTCTGAGGTCGACCTTGTAAAGATAAGGATTCAGGTCTGTCTGCTGTTTACCTTTGCTCCTGTGCGCACTGCCCTTCTCTCCACATTTATGTGTTTGTTTGTTTGTCTATCTAATCTTTTGGGTTTTTATTTCTAATGAGGTCGACCAGTTGTCTATTTATTATTTTTTCTACTACGCATCAAGCTGCGCTGCTTGTCTTTGCTCCTGTGTGCTCGCGCACTCTCGCCTTTTCCACTTATTTTTATTTTTGATTTATTTTTGATTTATTTTGTCAATTTAAAAAAAATACGCATCGTGCTGTGCTGTTTGTGTTTGCTTGAGTGCATTCGCGCGCTCTCGCTTTCTCCACTTTACAATTTTTTTGTTATTATTTATCTATTCCTGAGAGTTTATCTTATTTTTTATTTGTTTATTTAAATGAAGTCGACCAGTTGCCTGCCCTTCCTTCCATTATCCGTCACCGAGACAAACTGAACAAAGTTCTGAGGTCGACCTTGTAAAGATAAGTATTCAGGTCTGTCTGCTGTTTACCTTTGCTCCTGCGCGCACTGCCCTTCTCTCCACATTTTTGTGTTTGTTTGTTTGTCTATCTAATCTTTTGGGTTTTTGTTTCTAATGAGGTCGACCAGTTGTCTATTTATTATTTTTTTTACTACGCATCAAGTTGCGCTGCTTGTCTTTGCTCCTGTTTGCTCGTGCACTCTCGCCTTTTCCACTTATTTTTATTTTTGATTTATTTTGTCAATTTTAAAAAAACAATACGCATCGTGCTGTGCTGTTTGTGTTTGCTTGAGTGCATTCGCGCGCTCTCGCTTTCTCTACTTTACAATTTTTTTGTTATTATTTATCTATTCCTGAGAGTTTATCTTATTTTTTATTTGTTTATTTAAATGAAGTCGACCAGTTGCCTGCCCTTCCTTCCATTATCCATCACCGAGACAAACTGAACAAAGATCTGAGGTCGACCTTGTAAAGATAAGGATTCAGGTCTGTCTGCTGTTTACCTTTGCTCCTGCGCGCAATGCCCTTCTCTCCACATTTATGTGTTTGTTTGTTTGTCTATCTAATCTTTTGGGTTTTTATTTCTAATGAGGTCGACCAGTTGTCTATTTATTATTTTTTTTACTACGCATCAAGCTGCGCTGCTTGTCTTTGTTCCTGTGTGCTCGCGCACTCTCGCCTTTTCCACTTATTTTTATTTTTGATTTATTTTTGATTTATTTTTTCAATATTAAAAAAAAATACGCATCGTGCTGTGCTGTTTTTGTTTGCTTGAGTGCATTCGCGCGCTCTCGCTTTCTCCACTTTACAATTTTTTTGTTACGATTTATCTAATCCTGAGAGTTTATCTTATTTTTTATTTGTTTATTTAAATGAAGTCGACCAGTTGCCTGCCCTTCCTTCCGTTATCCGTCACCGAGACAAACTGAACAAAGTTCTGAGGTCGACCTTGTAAAGATAAGGATTCAGGTCTGTCTGCTGTTTACCTTTGCTCCTGCGCCCACTGCCCTTCTCTCCACATTTATGTGTTTGTTTGTTTGTCTATCTAATCTTTTGGGTTTTTGTTTCTAATGAGGTCGACCAGTTGTCTATTTATTATTTTTTTTTACTACGCATCAAGCTGCGCTGCTTGTCTTTGCTCCTGTGTGCTCGCGCACTCTCGCCTTTTCCACTTATTTTTATTTTTGATTTATTTTGTCAATTTTAAAAAAACAATACGCATCGTGCTGTGCTGTTTGTGTTTGCTTGAGTGCATTCGCGCGCTCTCGCTTTCTCCACTTTACAATTTTTTTGTTATTATTTATCTATTCCTGAGAGTTTATCTTATTTTTTATTTGTTTATTTAAATGAAGTCGACCAGTTGCCTGCCCTTCCTTCCAATATCCGTCACCGAGACAAACTGAACAAAGTTCTGAGGTCGACCTTGTAAAGATAAGGATTCAGGTCTGTCTGCTGTTTACCTTTGCTCCTGCGCGCACTGCCCTTCTCTCCACATTTATGTGTTTGTTTGTTTGTCTATCTAATCTTTTGGGTTTTTATTTCTAATGAGGTCGACCAGTTGTCTATTTATTATTTTTTTTACTACGCATCAAGCTGCGCTGCTTGTCTTTGCTCCTGTGTGCTCGCGCACTCTCGCCTTTTCCACTTTTTTTTTTTGATTTATTTTTGATTTATTTTGTCAATTTTAAAAAAAAATACGCATCGTGCTGTGCTGTTTGTGTTTGCTTGAGTGCATTCGCGCGCTCTCGCTTTCTCCACTTTACAATTTTTTTGTTATTATTTATCTATTCCTGAGAGTTTATCTTATTTTTTATTTGTTTATTTAAATGAAGTCGACCAGTTGCCTGCCCTTCCTTCCATTATCCGTCACCGAGACAAACTGAACAAAGTTCTGAGGTCGACCTTGTAAAGATAAGGATTCAGGTCTGTCTGCTGTTTACCTTTGCTCCTGTGCGCACTGCCCTTCTCTCCACATTTATGTGTTTGTTTGTTTGTCTATCTAATCTTTTGGGTTTTTATTTCTAATGAGGTCGACCAGTTGTCTATTTATTATTTTTTTTACTACGCATCAAGCTGCGCTGCTTGTCTTTGCTCCTGTGTGCTCGCGCACTCTCGCCTTTTCCACTTATTTTTATTTTTGATTTATTTTGTCAATTTTAAAAAAAAATACGCATCGTGCTGTGCTGTTTGTGTTTTCTTGAGTGCATTCACGCGCTCTCGCTTTCTCCACTTTACAAATTTTGTTATTATTTATCTATTCCTGAGAGTTTATCTTATTTTTTATTTGTTTATTTAAATGAAGTCGACCAGTTGCCTGCCCTTCCTTCCATTATCCGTCACCGAGACAAATTGAACAAAGTTCTGAGGTCGACCTTGTAAAGATAAGGATTCAGGTCTGTCTGCTGTTTACCTTTGCTCCTGCGCGTACTGCCCTTCTCTCCACATTTATGTGTTTGTTTGTTTGTCTATCTAATCTTTTGGGTTTTTATTTCTAATGAGGTCGACCAGTTGTCTATTTATTATTTTTTTTACTACGCATCAAGCTGCGCTGATTGTCTTTGCTCCTGTGTGCTCGCGCACTCTCGCCTTTTCCACTTATTTTTATTTTTGATTTATTTTTTATTTATTTTGTCAATTTAAAAAAAAATACGCATCGTGCTGTGCTGTTTGTGTTTGCTTGAGTGCATTCGCGCGCTCTCGCTTTCTCCACTTTACAATTTTTTTGTTATTATTCATCTATTCCTGAGAGTTTATCTTATTTTTTATTTGTTTATTTAAATGAAGTCGACCAGTTGCCTTCCCTTCCTTCCATTATCCGTCACCGAGACAAACTGAACAAAGTTCTGAGGTCGACCGTGTAAAGATAAGGATTCAGGTCTGTCTGCTGTTTACCTTTACTCCTGCGCGCACTGCCCTTCTCTCCACATTTATGTGTTTGTTTGTTTGTCTATCTAATCTTTTGGGTTTTTATTTCTAATGAGGTCGACCAGTTGTCTATTTATTATTTTTTTTAATACGCATCAAGCTGCACTGCATGTCTTTGTTCCTGTGTGCTCGCGCACTCTCGCCTTTTCCACTTATTTTTATTTTTGATTTATTTTTTATTTATTTTGTCAATTTTAAAAAAAAATACGCATCGTGCTGTGCTGTTTGTGTTTGCTTGAGTGCATTCGCGCGCTCTCGCTTTCTCCACTTTACAATTTTTTTGTTATTATTTATCTATTCCTGAGAGTTTATCTTATTTTTTATTTGTTTATTTAAATGAAGTAGACCATTTGCCTGCCCTTCCTTCCATTATCCGTCACCGAGACAAACTGAACAAAGTTCTGAGGTCGACCTTGTAAAGATAAGGATTCAGGTCTGTCTGCTGTTTACCTCTGCTCCTGCGCGCACTGCCCTTCTCTCCACATTTATGTGTTTGTTTGTTTGTCTATCTAATCTTTTGGGTTTTTATTTCTAATGAGGTCGACCAGTTGTCTATTTATTATTTTTTTTACTACGCATCAAGCTGCGCTGCTTGTCTTTGCTCCTGTGTGCTCGCGCACTCTCACCTTTCCCACTTACTTTTATTTTTGATTTATTTTTGATTTATTTTGTCAATTTTAAAAAAAATACGCATCGTGCTGTGCTGTTTGTGTTTGCTTGAGTACATTCGCGCGCTCTCCCTTTCACCACTTTAAAATTTTTTTTGTTATTATTTATCTATTCCTGAGAGTTTATCTTATTTTTTATTTGTTTATTTAAATGAAGTCGACCAGTTGCCTGCCCTTCCTTCCATTATCCGTCACGGAGACAAACTGAACAAAGTTCTGAGGTCGAGCTTGTAAAGATAAGGATTCAGGTCTGTCTGCTGTTTACCTTTGCTCCTGCGCGCACTGCCCTTCTCTCCACATTTATGTGTTTGTTTGTTTGTCTATCTAATCTTTTGGGTTTTTATTTCTAATGAGGTCGACCAGTTGTCTATTTATTATTTTTTTTACTACGCATCAAGGTGCACTGCTTGTCCTTGCACCTGTGTGCTCGCGCACTCTCGCCTTTTCCACTTATTTTAATTTTTGATTGATTTTTGATTCATTTTGTCAATTTAAAAAAAAATACGCATCGTGCTGTGCTGTTTCTGTTTGCTTGAGTGCATTCGCGCGCTCTCGCTTTCTCCACTTTACAATTTTTTTGTGATTATTTATCTATTCCTGAGAGTTTATCTTAATTTTTATTTGTTTATTTAAATGAAGTCGACCAGTTGCCTGCCCTTCCTTCCATTATCCGTCACCGAGACAAACTGAACAAAGTTCTGAGGTCGACCTTGTAAAGATAAGGATTCAGGTCTGTCTGCTGTTTACCTTTGCTCCTGCGCGCACTGCCCTTCTCTCCACATTTATGTGTTTGTTTGTTCGTCTATCTAATCTTTTGGGTTTTTATTTCTAATGAGGTCGACCAGTTGTCTATTTATTATTTTTTTTACTACGCATCATGCTGCGCTGCTTGTCTTTGCTCCTGTGTGCTCGCGCACTCTCGCCTTTTCCACTTATTTTTATTTTTGATTTATTTTTGATTTATTGTGTCAATTTTAAAAAAAATACCCATCGTGCTGTGCTGTTTGTGTTTGCTTGAGTGCATTCGCGCGCTCTCGCTTTCTCCACTTTACAATTTTTTTGTTATTATTTATCTATTCCTGAGAGTTTATCTTATTTTTTATTTGTTTATTTAAATGAAGTCGACCAGTTGCCTGCCCTTCCTTCCATTATCCGTCACCGAGACAAACTGAACAAAGTTCTGAGGTCGACCTTGTAAAGATAAGGATTTAGGTCTGTCTGCTGTTTACCTTTGCTCCTGCGCGCACTGCCCTTCTCTCCACATTTATGTGTTTGTTTGTTTGTCTATCTAATCTTTTGGGTTTTTATTTCTAATGAGGTCGACCAGTTGTCTATTTATTATTTTTTTTACTACGCATCAAGCTGCGCTGCTTGTCTTTGCTCCTGTGTGCTCACGCACTCTCGCCTTTTCCACTTATTTTTATTTTTGATTTATTTATTATTTATTTTGTCAATTTTAAAAAAAAAATACGCATCGTGCTGTGCAGTTTGTGTTTACTTGAGTGCATTCGCGCGCTCTCGCTTTCTCCACTTTACAATTTTTTTGTTATTATTTATCTATTCCTGAGAGTTTATCTTATTTTTTATTTGTTTATTTAAATGAATTTGACCAGTTGCCTGCCCTTCCTTCCATTATCCGTCACCGAGACAAACTGAACAAAGTTCTGAGGTCGACCTTGTAAAGATAAGGATTCAGGTCTGTCTGCTGTTTACCTTTGCTCCTGCGCGCACTGCCCTTCTCTCCACATTTATGTGTTTGTTTGTTTGTCTATCTAATCTTTTGGGTTTTTATTTCTAATGAGGTCGACCAGTTGTCTATTTATTATTTTTTTTACTACGCATCAAGCTGCGCTGCTTGTCTTTGCTCCTGTGTGCTCGCGCACTCTCACCTTTTCCACTTATTTTTATTTTTGATTTATTTTTGATTTATTTTGTCTATTTTAAAAAAAAATACGCATCATGCTGTGCTGTTTGTGTTTGCTTGAGTGCATTCGCGCGCTCTCGCTTTCTCCACTTTACAATTTTTTTGTGATTATTTATCTATTCCTGGGAGTTTATCTTAATTTTTATTTGTTTATTTAAATGAAGTAGACCAGTTGCCTGCCCTTCCTTCCATTATCCGTCACCGAGACAAACCGAAGAAAGTTCTGAGTTCGACCTTGTAAAGATAAGGATTCAGGTCTGTCTGCTGTTTACCTTTGCTCCTGCGCGCACTGCCCTTCTCTCCACATTTATGTGTTTGTTTGTTTGTCTATCTAATCTTTTGGGTTTTTATTTCTAATGAGGTCGACCAGTTGTCTATTTATTATTTTTTTTAATACGCATCATGCTGCGCTGCTTGTCTTTGCTCCTGTGTGCTCGCGCACTCTCGCCTTTTCCACTTATTTTTATTTTTGATTTATTTTTGATTTATTGTGTCAATTTTAAAAAAAATACGCATCGTGCTGTGCTGTTTGTGTTTGCTTGAGTGCATTCGCGCGCTCTCGCTTTCTCCACTTTACAATTTTTTTGTTATTATTTATCTATTCCTGAGAGTTTATCTTATTTTTTATTTGTTTATTTAAATGAAGTCGACCAGTTGCCTGCCCTTCCTTCCATTATCCGTCACCGAGACAAACTGAACAAAGTTCTGAGGTCGACCTTGTAAAGATAAGGATTCAGGTCTGTCTGCTGTTTACCTTTGCTCCTGCGCGCACTGCCCTTCTCTCCACATTTATGTGTTTGTTTGTTTGTCTATCTAATCTTTTGGGTTTTTATTTCTAATGAGGTCGACCAGTTGTCTATTTATTATTTTTTTTACTACGCATCAAGCTGCGCTGCTTGTCTTTGCTCCTGTGTGCTCGCGCACTCTCGCCTTTTCCACTTATTTTTATTTTTGATTTATTTTTGATTTATTTTGTCAATTTAAAAAAAATACGCATCGTGCTGTGCTGTTTGTGTTTGCTTGAGTGCATTCGCGCGCTCTCGCTTTCTCCACTTTACAATTTTTTTGTGATTATTTATCTATTCCTGAGAGTTTATCTTAATTTTTATTTGTTTATTTAAATGAAGTCGACCAGTTGCCTGCCCTTCCTTCCATTATCCGTCACCGAGACAAACTGAACAAAGTTCTGAGTTCGAGCTTGTAAAGATAAGGATTCAGGTCTGTCTGCTGTTTACCTTTGCTCCTGCGCGCACTGCCCTTCTCTCCACATTTATGTGTTTGTTTGTTTGTCTATCTAATCTTTTGGGTTTTTATTTCTAATGAGGTCGACCAGTTGTCTATTTATTATTTTTTTTACTACGCATCAAGCTGCGCTGCTTGTCTTTGCTCCTGTGTGCTCGCGCACTCTCGCCTTTTCCACTTATTTTTATTTTTGATTTATTTTTGATTAATTTTGTCAATTTAAAAAAAAATACGCATCGTGCTGTGCTGTTTGTGTTTGCTTGAGTGCATTCGCGCGCTCTTGCTTTCTCCACTTTACAATTTTTTTGTTATTATTTATCTATTCCTGAGAGTTTATCTTATTTTTTATTTGTTTATTTAAATGAAGTCGACCAGTTGCCTGCCCTTCCTTCCATTATCCGTCACCGAGAAAAACTGAACAAAGTTCTGAGTTCGACCTTGTAAAGATAAGGATTTAGGTCTGTCTGCTGTTTACCTTTGCTCCTGCGCGCACTGCCCTTCTCTCCACATTTATGTGTTTGTTTGTTTGTCTATCTAATCTTTTGGGTTTTTATTTCTAATGAGGTCGACCAGTTGTCTATTTATTATTTTTTTTACTACGCATCAAGCTGCGCTGCTTGTCTTTGCTCCTGTGTGCTCACGCACTCTCGCCTTTTCCACTTATTTTTATTTTTGATTAATTTTTGATTTATTTTATCAATTTTAAAAAAAAAATACGCATCGTGCTGTGCTGTTTGTGTTTACTTGAGTGCATTCGCGCGCTCCTGCTTTCTCCACTTTACAATTTTTTTGTTATTATTTATCTATTCCTGAGAGTTTATCTTATTTTTTATTTGTTTATTTAAATGAAGTCGACCAGTTGCCTGCCCTTCCTTCCATTATCCGTCACCGAGACAAACTGAACAAAGTTCTGAGTTCGACCTTGTAAAGATAAGGATTTAGGTCTGTCTGCTGTTTACCTTTGCTCCTGCGCGCACTGCCCTTCTCTCCACATTTATGTGTTTGTTTGTTTGTCTATCTAATCTTTTGGGTTTTTATTTCTAATGAGGTCGACCAGTTGTCTATTTATTATTTTTTTTACTACGCATCAAGCTGCGCTGCTTGTCTTTGCTCCTGTGTGCTCGCGCACTCTCGCCTTTTCCACTTATTTTTATTTTTGATTTATTTTTGATTTATTTTGTCAATTTAAAAAAAAAATACGCATCGTGCTGTGCTGTTTGTGTTTGCTTGAGTGCATTCGCGCGCTCTCGCTTTCTCCACTTTACAATTTTTTTGTGATTATTTATCTATTCCTGAGAGTTTATCTTATTTTTTATTTGTTTATTTAAATGAAGTCGACCAGTTGCCTGCCCTTCCTTCCATTATCCGTCACCGAGACAAACTGAACAAAGTTCTGAGTTCGACCTTGTAAAGATAAGGATTCAGGTCTGTCTGCTGTTTACCTTTGCTCCTGCGCGCACTGCCCTTCTCTCCACATTTATGTGTTTGTTTGTTTGTCTATCTAATCTTTTGGGTTTTTATTTCTAATGAGGTCGACCAGATGTCTATTTATTATTTTTTTTACTGCGCATCAAGCTGCGCTGCTTGTCTTTGCTCCTGTGTGCTCGCGCACTCTCGCCTTTTCCACTAATTTTTATTTTTGATTTATTTTTGATTTATTTTGTCAATTTAAAAAAAAATACGCATCGTGCTGTGCTGTTTGTGTTTGCTTTAGTGCATTCGCGCGCTCTCGCTTTCTCCACTTTACAATTTTTTTGTTATTATTTATCTATTCCTGAGAGTTTATCTTATTTTTTATTTGTTTATTTAAATGAAGTCGACCAGTTGCCTGCCCTTCCTTCCCTTATCCGTCACCGAGACAAACTGAACAAAGTTCTGAGGTCGACCTTGTAAACATAAGGATTCAGGTCTGTCTGCTGTTTACCTTTGCTCCTGTGCGCACTGCCCTTCTCTCCACATTTATGTGTTTGTTTGTTTGTCTATCTAATCTTTTGGGTTTTTATTTCTAATGAGGTCGACCAGTTGTCTATTTATTATTTTTTTTACTACGCATCAAGCTGCGCTGCTTGTCTTTGCTCCTGTGTGCTCGCGCACTCTCGCCTTTTCCACTTATTTTTATTTTTGATTTATTTTGTCAATTTTAAAAAAAATACGCATCGTGCTGTGCTGTTTGTGTTTGCTTGAGTGCATTCGCGCGCTCTCGCTTTCTCCACTTTACAATTTTTTTGTTATTATTTATCTATTCCTGAGAGTTTATCTTATTTTTTATTTGTTTATTTAAATGAAGTCGACCAGTTGCCTGCCCTTCCTTCCATTATCCGTCACCGAGACAAACTGAACAAAGTTCTGAGGTCGACCTTGTAAAGATAAGGATTCAGGTCTGTCTGCTGTTTACCTCTGCTCCTGTGCGCACTGCCCTTCTCTCCACATTTATGTGTTTGTTTGTTTGTCTGTCTAATCTTTTGGGTTTTTATTTCTAATGAGGTCGACCAGTTGTCTATTTATTATTTTTTTTTACTACGCATCAAGCTGCGCTGCTTGTCTTTGCTCCTGTGTGCTCGCGCACTCTCGCCTTTTCCACTTATTTTTATTTTTGATTTATTTTTGATTTATTGTGTCAATTTTAAAAAAAATACGCATCGTGCTGTGCTGTTTGTGTTTGCTTGAGTGCATTCGCGCGCTCTCGCTTTCTCCACTTTACAATTTTTTTGTTATTATTTATCTATTCCTGAGAGTTTATCTTATTTTTTATTTGTTTATTTAAATGAAGTCGACCAGTTGCCTGCCCTTCCTTCCATTATCCGTCACCGAGACAAACTGAACAAAGTTCTGAGGTCGACCTTGTAAAGATAAGGATTCAGGTCTGTCTGCTGTTTACCTTTGCTCCTGCGCGCACTGCCCTTCTCTCCACATTTATGTGTTTGTTTGTTTGTCTATCTAATCTTTTGGGTTTTTATTTCTAATGAGGTCGACCAGTTGTCTATTTATTATTTTTTTTACTACGCATCAAGCTGCGCTGCTTGTCTTTGCTCCTGTGTGCTCGCGCACTCTCGCCTTTTCCACTTATTTTTATTTTTGATTTATTTTTGATTTATTTTGTCAATTTAAAAAAAATACGCATCGTGCTGTGCTGTTTGTGTTTGCTTGAGTGCATTCGCGCGCTCTCGCTTTCTCCACTTTACAATTTTTTTGTGATTATTTATCTATTCCTGAGAGTTTATCTTAATTTTTATTTGTTTATTTAAATGAAGTCGACCAGTTGCCTGCCCTTCCTTCCATTATCCGTCACCGAGACAAACTGAACAAAGTTCTGAGTTCGAGCTTGTAAAGATAAGGATTCAGGTCTGTCTGCTGTTTACCTTTGCTCCTGCGCGCACTGCCCTTCTCTCCACATTTATGTGTTTGTTTGTTTGTCTATCTAATCTTTTGGGTTTTTATTTCTAATGAGGTCGACCAGTTGTCTATTTATTATTTTTTTTACTACGCATCAAGCTGCGCTGCTTGTCTTTGCTCCTGTGTGCTCGCGCACTCTCGCCTTTTCCACTTATTTTTATTTTTGATTTATTTTTGATTAATTTTGTCAATTTAAAAAAAAATACGCATCGTGCTGTGCTGTTTGTGTTTGCTTGAGTGCATTCGCGCGCTCTTGCTTTCTCCACTTTACAATTTTTTTGTTATTATTTATCTATTCCTGAGAGTTTATCTTATTTTTTATTTGTTTATTTAAATGAAGTCGACCAGTTGCCTGCCCTTCCTTCCATTATCCGTCACCGAGACAAACTGAACAAAGTTCTGAGTTCGACCTTGTAAAGATAAGGATTTAGGTCTGTCTGCTGTTTACCTTTGCTCCTGCGCGCACTGCCCTTCTCTCCACATTTATGTGTTTGTTTGTTTGTCTATCTAATCTTTTGGGTTTTTATTTCTAATGAGGTCGACCAGTTGTCTATTTATTATTTTTTTTACTACGCATCAAGCTGCGCTGCTTGTCTTTGCTCCTGTGTGCTCACGCACTCTCGCCTTTTCCACTTATTTTTATTTTTGATTAATTTTTGATTTATTTTATCAATTTTAAAAAAAAAATACGCATCGTGCTGTGCTGTTTGTGTTTACTTGAGTGCATTCGCGCGCTCCTGCTTTCTCCACTTTACAATTTTTTTGTTATTATTTATCTATTCCTGAGAGTTTATCTTATTTTTTATTTGTTTATTTAAATGAAGTCGACCAGTTGCCTGCCCTTCCTTCCATTATCCGTCACCGAGACAAACTGAACAAAGTTCTGAGTTCGACCTTGTAAAGATAAGGATTTAGGTCTGTCTGCTGTTTACCTTTGCTCCTGCGCGCACTGCCCTTCTCTCCACATTTATGTGTTTGTTTGTTTGTCTATCTAATCTTTTGGGTTTTTATTTCTAATGAGGTCGACCAGTTGTCTATTTATTATTTTTTTTACTACGCATCAAGCTGCGCTGCTTGTCTTTGCTCCTGTGTGCTCGCGCACTCTCGCCTTTTCCACTTATTTTTATTTTTGATTTATTTTTGATTTATTTTGTCAATTTAAAAAAAAAATACGCATCGTGCTGTGCTGTTTGTGTTTGCTTGAGTGCATTCGCGCGCTCTCGCTTTCTCCACTTTACAATTTTTTTGTGATTATTTATCTATTCCTGAGAGTTTATCTTATTTTTTATTTGTTTATTTAAATGAAGTCGACCAGTTGCCTGCCCTTCCTTCCATTATCCGTCACCGAGACAAACTGAACAAAGTTCTGAGTTCGACCTTGTAAAGATAAGGATTCAGGTCTGTCTGCTGTTTACCTTTGCTCCTGCGCGCACTGCCCTTCTCTCCACATTTATGTGTTTGTTTGTTTGTCTATCTAATCTTTTGGGTTTTTATTTCTAATGAGGTCGACCAGTTGTCTATTTATTATTTTTTTTACTGCGCATCAAGCTGCGCTGCTTGTCTTTGCTCCTGTGTGCTCGCGCACTCTCGCCTTTTCCACTAATTTTTATTTTTGATTTATTTTTGATTTATTTTGTCAATTTAAAAAAAATACGCATCGTGCTGTGCTGTTTGTGTTTGCTTTAGTGCATTCGCGCGCTCTCGCTTTCTCCACTTTACAATTTTTTTGTTATTATTTATCTATTCCTGAGAGTTTATCTTATTTTTTATTTGTTTATTTAAATGAAGTCGACCAGTTGCCTGCCCTTCCTTCCATTATCCGTCACCGAGACAAACTGAACAAAGTTCTGAGGTCGACCTTGTAAACATAAGGATTCAGGTCTGTCTGCTGTTTACCTTTGCTCCTGTGCGCACTGCCCTTCTCTCCACATTTATGTGTTTGTTTGTTTGTCTATCTAATCTTTTGGGTTTTTATTTCTAATGAGGTCGACCAGTTGTCTATTTATTATTTTTTTTACTACGCATCAAGCTGCGCTGCTTGTCTTTGCTCCTGTGTGCTCGCGCACTCTCGCCTTTTCCACTTATTTTTATTTTTGATTTATTTTGTCAATTTTAAAAAAAATACGCATCGTGCTGTGCTGTTTGTGTTTGCTTGAGTGCATTCGCGCGCTCTCGCTTTCTCCACTTTACAATTTTTTTGTTATTATTTATCTATTCCTGAGAGTTTATCTTATTTTTTATTTGTTTATTTAAATGAAGTCGACCAGTTGCCTGCCCTTCCTTCCATTATCCGTCACCGAGACAAACTGAACAAAGTTCTGAGGTCGACCTTGTAAAGATAAGGATTCAGGTCTGTCTGCTGTTTACCTCTGCTCCTGTGCGCACTGCCCTTCTCTCCACATTTATGTGTTTGTTTGTTTGTCTGTCTAATCTTTTGGGTTTTTATTTCTAATGAGGTCGACCAGTTGTCTATTTATTATTTTTTTTTACTACGCATCAAGCTGCGCTGCTTGTCTTTGCTCCTGTGTGCTCGCGCACTCTCGCCTTTTCCACTTATTTTTATTTTTGATTTATTTTTGATTTATTTTGTCAATTTTAAAAAAAAATACGCATCGTGCTGTGCTGTTTGTGTTTGCTTGAGTGCATTCGCGCGCTCTCGCTTTCTCCAGTTTACAATTTTTTTTGTTATTATTTTTCTATTCCTGAGAGTTTATCTTATTTTTTATTTGTTCATTTAAATGAAGTCGACCAGTTGCCTGCCCTTCCTTCCATTATCCGTCACCGAGACAAACTGAACAAAGTTCTGAGGTCGACCTTGTAAAGATAAGGATTCAGGTCTGTCTGCTGTTTACCTTTGCTCCTGCGCGCACTGCCCTTCTCTCCACATTTATGTGTTTGTTTGTTTGTCTATCTAATCTTTTGGGTTTTTATTTCTAATGAGGTCGACCAGTTGTCTATTTCTTATTTTTTTTACTACGCATCAAGCTGCGCTGCTTGTCTTTGCTCCTGTGTGCTCGCGCACTCTCGCGTTTTCCACTTATTTTTATTTTTGATTTATTTTTGATTTATTTTGTCAATTTAAAAAAAATACTCATCGAGATGTGCTGTTTGTGTTTGTTTGAGTGCATTCGCGTGCTCTCGCTTTCTCCACTTTACAATTTTTTTGTTATTATTTATCTATTCCTGAGAGTTTATCTTATTTTTTATTTGTTTATTTAAATGAAGTCGACCAGTTGCCTGCCCTTCCTTCCATTATCCGTCACCGAGACAAACTGAACAAAGTTCTGAGGTCGACCTTGTGAAGATAAGGATTCAGGTCTGTCTGCTGTTTACCTTTGCTCCTGTGCGCACTGCCCTTCTCTCCACATTTATGTGTTTGTTTGTTTGTCTATCTACTCTTTTGGGTTTTTATTTCTAATGAGGTCGACCAGTTGTCTATTTATTATTTTTTATACTACGCATCAAGCTGCGCTGCTTGTCTTTGCTCCTGTGTGCTCGCGCACTCTCGCCTTTTCCACTTATTTTTATTTTTGATTTATTTTTGATTTATTTTGTCAATTTAAAAAAAAATACGCATCGTGCTGTGCTGTTTGTGTTTGCTTGAGTGCATTCGCGCGCTCTCGCTTTCTCCACTTTACAATTTTTTTGTTAGTATTTATCTATTCCTGAGAGTTTATCTTATTTTTATTTGTTTATTTAAATGAAGTCGACCAGTTGCCTGCCCTTCTTTCCATTATCCGTCACCGAGACAAACTGAACAAAGTTTTGAGGTCGACCTTGTAAAGATAAGGATTCAGGTCTGTCTGCTGTTTACCTTTGATCCTGCCCGCACTGCCCTTCTCTCCACATTTATGTGTTTGTTTGTTTGTCTATCTAATCTTTTGGGTTTTTACTTCTAATGAGGTCGACCAGTTGTCTATTTATTATTTTTTTTACTAGGCATCAAGCTGCGCTGCTTGTCTTTGCTCCTGTGTGCTCGCGCACTCTCGCCTTTTCCACTTATTTTTATTTTTGATTTATTTTGTCAATTTTAAAAAAAATACGCATCGTGCTGTGCTGTTTGTGTTTGCTTGAGTGCATTCGCGCGCTCTCGCTTTCTCCACTTTACAATTTTTTTGTTATTATTTACCTATTCCTGAGAGTTTATCTTATTTTTTATTTGTTTATTTAAATGAAGTCGACCAGTTGCCTGCCCTTCCTTCCATTATCCGTCACCGAGACAAACTGAACAAAGTTCTGAGGTCGACCTTGTAAAGATAAGGATTCAGGTCTGTCTGCTGTTTACCATTGCTCCTGCGCGCACTGCCCTTCTCTCCACATTTATGTGTTTGTTTGTTTGTCTATCTAATCTTTTGGGTTTTTATTTCTAATGAGGTCGACCAGTTGTCTATTTATTATTTTTTTTTACTACGCATCAAGCTGCGCTGCTTGTCTTTGCTCCTGTGTGCTCGCGCACTCTCGCCTTTTCCACTTATTTTTATTTTTGATTTATTTTTTATTTATTTTGTCAATTTTAAATAAAAATACGCATCGTGCTATGCTGTTTGTGTTTGCTTGGGTGCATTCACGCGCTCTCGCTTTCTCCACAATTTTTTTGTTATTATTAATCTATTCCTGAGAGTTTATCTTATTTTTTATTTGTTTATTTAAATGAAGTCGACCAGTTGCCTGCCCTTCCTTCCATTATCCGTCACCGAGACAAACTGAACAAATTTCTGAGGTCGACCTTGTAAAGATAAGGATTCAGGTCTGTCTGCTGTTTACCTTTGATCCTGCCCGCACTGCCCTTCTCTCCACATTTATGTGTTTGTTTGTTTGTCTATCTAATCTTTTGGGTTTTTATTTCTAATGAGGTCGACCAGTTGTCTATTTATTATTTTTTTTACTACGCATCAAACTGCGCTGCTTGTCTTTGCTCCTGTGTGCTCGCGCACTCTCGCCTTTTCCACTTATTTTTATTTTTGATTTATTTTGTCAATTTCAAAAAAAATACGCATCGTGCTGTGCTGTTTGTGTTTGCTTGAGTGCATTCGCGCGCTCTCGCTTTCTCCACTTTACAATATTTTTGTCATTATTTATCTATTCCTGAGAGTTTATCTTATTTTTTATTTGTTTATTTAAATGAAGTCGACCAGTTGCCTGCCCTTCCTTCCATTATCCGTCACCGAGACAAACTGAACAAATTTCTGAGGTCGACCTTGTAAAGATAAGGATTCAGGTCTGTCTGTTGTTTACCTTTGCTCCTGCGCGCACTGCCCTTCTCTCCACATTTATGTGTTTGTTTGTTTGTCTATCTAATCTTTTGGGTTTTTATTTCTAATGAGGTCGACCAGTTGTCTATTTATTATTTTTTTTACTACGCATCAAGCTGCGCTGCTTGTCTTTGCTCCTGTGTGCTCGCGCACTCTCGCCTTTTCCACTTATTTTTATTTTTGATTTATTTTTGATTTATTTTGTCAATTTTTAAAAAAAATACGCATCGTGCTGTGCTGTTTGTGTTTGCTTGAGTGCATTCGCGCGCTCTCGCTTTCTCCACAATTTTTTTGTTATTATTTATCTATTCCTGAGAGTATCTTATTTTTTATTTGTTTATTTAAATGAAGTCGACCAGTTGCCTGCCCTTCCTTCCATTATCCGTCACCGAGACAAACTGAACAAAGTTCTGAGGTCGACCTTGTAAAGATAAGGATTGAGGTCTGTCTGCTGTTGAACTTTGCTCCTGCGCGCACTGCCCTTCACTCCACATTTATATGTTTGTTTTTTTTGTCTATCTAATCTTTTGGGTTTTGATTTCTAATGAGGTCGACCAGTTGTCTATTTATTATTTTTTTTACTACGCATCAAGCTGCGCTGCATGTCTTTGCTCCTGTGTGCTCGCGCACTCTCGCCTTTTCCACTTATTTTTATTTTTGATTTATTTTTGATTTATTTTGTCAATTTAAAAAAAAATACGCATCGTGCTGTGCTGTTTGTGTTTGCTTGAGTGCATTCGCGTGCTCTCGCTTTCTCCACTTTACAATTTTTTTGTTATTATTTATCTATTCCTGAGAGTTTATCTTATTTTTTATTTGTTTATTTAAATGAAGTCGACCAGTTGCCTGCACTTCCTTCCATTATCCGTCACCGAGACAAACTGAACAAAGTTCTGAGGTCGACCTTGTAAAGATAAGGATTCAGGTCTGTCTGCTGTTTACCTTTGCTCCTGCACGCACTGCCCTTCTCTCCACATTTATGTGTTTGTTTGTTTGTCTATCTAATCTTTTGGGTTTTTATTTCTAATGAGGTCGACCCGTTGTCTATTTATTTTTTTTTTTACTACGCATCAAGCTGCGCTGCTTGTCTTTACTCCTGTGTGCTCGCGCACTCTCGCCTTTTCCACTTATTTTTATTTTTGATTTATTTTGTCAATTTTAAAAAAAAATACGCATCGTGCTGTGCTGTTTGCGTTTGCTTGAGTGCATTCGCGCGCTCTCGCTTTCTCCACTTTACAATTTTTTTGTTATTATTTATCTATTCCTGAGAGTTTATCTTATTTTTTATTTGTTTATTTAAATGAAGTCGACCAGTTGCCTGCCCTTCCTTCCATTATCCGTCACCGAGACAAACTGAACAAAGTTCTGAGGTCGACCTTGTAAAGATAAGGATTCAGGTCTGTCTGCTGTTTACCTTTGCTCCTGTGCGCACTGCCCTTCTCTCCACATTTATGTGTTTGTTTGTTTGTCTATCTAATCTTTTGGGTTTTTATTTCTAATGAGGTCGACCAGTTGTCTATTTATTATTTTTTTTTACTACGCATCAAGCTGCGCTGCTTGTCTTTGCTCCTGTGTGCTCGCGCACTCTCGCCTTTTCCACTTATTTTTATTTTTGATTTATTTTGTCAATTTTAAAAAAAATACGCATCGTGCTGTGCTGTTTGTGTTTGCTTGAGTGCATTCGCGCGCTCTCGCTTCCTCCAATTTACAATTTTTTTGTTATTATTTATCTATTCCTGAGAGTTTATCTTATTTTTTATTTGTTTATTTAAATGAAGTCGACCAGTTGCCTGCCCTTCCTTCCATTATCCGTCACCGAGACAAACTGAACAAAGTTCTGAGGTCGACCTTTTAAAGATAAGGATTCAGGTCTGTCTGCTGTTTACCTTTGATCCTGCCCGCACTGCCCTTCTCTCCACATTTATGTGTTTGTTTGTTTGTCTATCTAATCTTTTGGGTTTTTATTTCTAATGAGGTCGACCAGTTGTCTATTTCTTATTTTTTTTACTACGCATCAAGCTGCGCTGCTTGTCTTTGCTCCTGTGTGCTCGCGCACTCTCGCCTTTTCCACTTATTTTTATTTTTGATTTATTTTTGATTTATTTTGTCAATTTAAAAAAAAATACGCATCGTGCTGTGCTGTTTGTGTTTGCTTGAGTGCATTCGCGCGCTCTCGCTTTCTCCACTTTACAATTTTTTTGTTATTATTTACCTATTCCTGAGAATTTATCTTATTTTTATTTGTTTATTTAAATGAAGTCGACCAGTTGCCTGCCCTTCCTTCCATTCTCCGTCACCGAGACAAACTGAACAAAGTTCTGAGGTCGACCTTGTAAAGATAAGGATTCAGGTCTGTCTGCTGTTTGCCTTTGCTCCTGCGCGCACTGCCCTTCTCTGCACATTTATTTGTTTGTTTGTTTGTCTATCTAATCTTTTGGGTTTTTATTTCTAATGAGGGCGACCAGTTGTCTATTTATTATTTTTCTTACTACGCATCAAGCTGAGCTGCTTGTCTTTGTCCTGTGTGCTCGCGCACTCTCGCCTTTTCCACTTATTTTTATTTTTGATTTATTTTTGATTTATTTTGTCAATTTAAAAAAAATACTCATCGAGATGTGCTGTTTGTGTTTGTTTGAGTGCATTCGCGCGCTCTCGCTTTCTCCACTTTACAATTTTTTTGTTATTATTTATCTATTCCTGAGAGTTTATCTTATTTTTTATTTGTTTATTTAAATGAAGTCGACCAGTTGCCTGCCCTTCCTTCCATTATCCGTCACCGAGACAAACTGAACAAAGTTCTGAGGTCGACCTTGTGAAGATAAGGATTCAGGTCGGTCTGCTGTTTACCTTTGCTCCTGCCCGCACTGCCCTTCTCTCCACATTTATGTGTTTGTTTGTTTGTCTATCTAATCTTTTGGGTTTTTATTTCTAATGAGGTCGACCAGTTGTCTATTTATTATTTTTTATACTACGCATCAAGCTGCGCTGCTTGTCTTTGCTCCTGTGTGCTCGCGCACTCTCGCCTTTTCCACTTATTTTTATTTTTGATTTATTTTTGATTTATTTTGTCAATTTAAAAAAATACGCATCGTGCTGTGCTGTTTGTGTTTGCTTGAGTGCATTCGCGCGCTCTCGCTTTCTCCACAATTTTTTTGTTATTATTTATCTATTCCTGAGAGTATCTTATTTTTTATTTGTTTATTTAAATGAAGTCGACCAGTTGCCTGCCCTTCCTTCCATTATCCGTCACCGAGACAAACTGAACAAAGTTCTGAGGTCGACCTTGTAAAGATAAGGATTCAGGTCTGTCTGCTGTTGAACTTTGCTCCTGCGCGCACTGCCCTTCACTCCACATTTATATGTTTGTTTGTTTGTCTATCTAATCTTTTGGGTTTTGATTTCTAATGAGGTCGACCAGTTGTCTATTTATTATTTTTTTTACTACGCATCAAGCTGCGCTGCATGTCTTTGCTCCTGTGTGCTCGCGCACTCTCGCCTTTTCCACTTATTTTTATTTTTGATTTATTTTTGATTTATTTTGTCAATTAAAAAAAAAATACGCATCGTGCTGTGCTGTTTGTGTTTGCTTGAGTGCATTCGCGTGCTCTCGCTTTCTCCACTTTACAATTTTTTTGTTATTATTTATCTATTCCTGAGAGTTTATCTTATTTTTTATTTGTTTATTTAAATGAAGTCGACCAGTTGCCTGCACTTCCTTCCATTATCCGTCACCGAGACAAACTGAACAAAGTTCTGAGGTCGACCTTGTAAAGATAAGGATTCAGGTCTGTCTGCTGTTTACCTTTGCTCCTGCACGCACTGCCCTTCTCTCCACATTTATGTGTTTGTTTGTTTGTCTATCTAATCTTTTGGGTTTTTATTTCTAATGAGGTCGACCCGTTGTCTATTTATTTTTTTTTTTACTACGCATCAAGCTGCGCTGCTTGTCTTTGCTCCTGTGTGCTCGCGCACTCTCGCCTTTTCCACTTATTTTTATTTTTAATTTATTTTGTCAATTTTAAAAAAAAATACGCATCGTGCTGTGCTGTTTGCGTTTGCTTGAGTGCATTCGCGCGCTCTCGCTTTCTCCACTTTACAATTTTTTTGTTATTATTTATCTATTCCTGAGAGTTTATCTTATTTTTTATTTGTTTATTTAAATGAAGTCGACCAGTTGCCTGCCCTTCCTTCCATTATCCGTCACCGAGACAAACTGAACAAAGTTCTGAGGTCGACCTTGTAAAGATAAGGATTCAGGTCTGTCTGCTGTTTACCTTTGCTCCTGTGCGCACTGCCCTTCTCTCCACATTTATGTGTTTGTTTGTTTGTCTATCTAATCTTTTGGGTTTTATTTCTAATGAGGTCGACCAGTTGTCTATTTATTATTTTTTTTTACTACGCATCAAGCTGCGCTGCTTGTCTTTGCTCCTGTGTGCTCGCGCACTCCTCGCCTTTTCCACTTATTTTTATTTTTGATTTATTTTGTCAATTTTAAAAAAAATACGCATCGTGCTGTGCTGTTTGTGTTTGCTTGAGTGCATTCGCGCGCTCTCGCTTCCTCCAATTTACAATTTTTTTGTTATTATTTATCTATTCCTGAGAGTTTATCTTATTTTTTATTTGTTTATTTAAATGAAGTCGACCAGTTGCCTGCCCTTCCTTCCATTATCCGTCACCGAGACAAACTGAACAAAGTTCTGAGGTCGACCTTTTAAAGATAAGGATTCAGGTCTGTCTGCTGTTTACCTTTGATCCTGCCCGCACTGCCCTTCTCTCCACATTTATGTGTTTGTTTGTTTGTCTATCTAATCTTTTGGGTTTTTATTTCTAATGAGGTCGACCAGTTGTCTATTTCTTATTTTTTTTACTACGCATCAAGCTGCGCTGCTTGTCTTTGCTCCTGTGTGCTCGCGCACTCTCGCCTTTTCCACTTATTTTTATTTTTGATTTATTTTTGATTTATTTTGTCAATTTAAAAAAAAATACGCATCGTGCTGTGCTGTTTGTGTTTGCTTGAGTGCATTCGCGCGCTCTCGCTTTCTCCACTTTACAATTTTTTTGTTATTATTTACCTATTCCTGAGAATTTATCTTATTTTTATTTGTTTATTTAAATGAAGTCGACCAGTTGCCTGCCCTTCCTTCCATTCTCCGTCACCGAGACAAACTGAACAAAGTTCTGAGGTCGACCTTGTAAAGATAAGGATTCAGGTCTGTCTGCTGTTTGCCTTTGCTCCTGCGCGCACTGCCCTTCTCTGCACATTTATTTGTTTGTTTGTTTGTCTATCTAATCTTTTGGGTTTTTATTTCTAATGAGGGCGACCAGTTGTCTATTTATTATTTTTTTTACTACGCATCAAGCTGAGCTGCTTGTCTTTGTCCTGTGTGCTCGCGCACTCTCGCCTTTTCCACTTATTTTTATTTTTGATTTATTTTTGATTTATTTTGTCAATTTTAAAAAAAATACGCATGGTCCTGTGCTGTTTGTGTTTGCTTGAGTGCATTCGCGCGCTCTCGCTTTCTCCACTTTACAATTTTTTTGTTATTATTTATCTATTCCTGAGAGTTTATCTTATTTTTATTTGTTTATTTAAATGAAGTCGACCAGTTGCCTGCCCTTCCTTCCATTATCCGTCACCGAGACAAACTGAACAAAGTTCTGAGGTCAACCTTGTAAAGATAAGGATTCAGGTCTGTCTGCTGTTTACCTTTGCTCCTGCGCGCACTGCCCTTCTCTCCACATTTATGTGTTTGTTTGTTTGTCTATCTAATCTTTTGGGTTTTTATTTCTAATGAGGTCGACCAGTTGTCTATTTCTTATTTTTTTTACTACGCATCAAGCTGCGCTGCTTGTCTTTGCTCCTGTGTGCTCGCGCACTCTCGCGTTTTCCACTTATTTTTATTTTTGATTTATTTTTGATTTATTTTGTCAATTTAAAAAAAATACTCATCGAGATGTGCTGTTTGTGTTTGTTTGAGTGCATTCGCGCGCTCTCGCTTTCTCCACTTTACAATTTTTTTGTTATTATTTATCTATTCCTGAGAGTTTATCTTATTTTTTATTTGTTTATTTAAATGAAGTCGACCAGTTGCCTGCCCTTCCTTCCATTATCCGTCACAGAGACAAACTGAACAAAGTTCTGAGGTCGACCTTGTGAAGATAAGGATTCAGGTCGGTCTGCTGTTTACCTTTGCTCCTGCCCGCACTGCCCTTCTCTCCACATTTATGTGTTTGTTTGTTTGTCTATCTAATCTTTTGGGTTTTTATTTCTAATGAGGTCGACCACTTGTCTATTTATTATTTTTTATACTACGCATCAAGCTGCGCTGCTTGTCTTTGCTCCTGTGTGCTCGCGCACTCTCGCCTTTTCCACTTATTTTTATTTTTGATTTATTTTTGATTTATTTTGTCAATTTAAAAAAAATACGCATCGTGCTGTGCTGTTTGTGTTTGCTTGAGTGCATTCGCGCGCTCTCGCTTTCTCCACTTTACAATTTTTTTGTTATTATTTATCTATTCCTGAGAGTTTATCTTATTTTTATTTGTTTATTTAAATGAAGTCGACCAGTTGCCTGCCCTTCTTTCCATTATCCGTCACCGAGACAAACTGAACAAAGTTCTGAGGTCGACCTTGTAAAGATAAGGATTCAGGTCTGTCTGCTGTTTACCTTTGATCCTGCCCGCACTGCCCTTCTCTCCACATTTATGTGTTTGTTTGTTTGTCTATCTAATCTTTTGGGTTTTTACTTCAAATGAGGTCGACCAGTTGTCTATTTATTATTTTTTTTACTACGCATCAAGCTGCGCTGCTTGTCTTTGCTCCTGTGTGCTCGCGCACTCTCGCCTTTTCCACTTATTTTTATTTTTGATTTATTTTGTCAATTTAAAAAAAAATACGCATCGTGCTGTGCTGTTTGGGTTTGCTTGAGTGCATTCGCGCGCTCTCGCTTTCTCCACTTTACAATTTTTTTGTTATTATTTATCTATTCCTGAGAGTTTATCTTATTTTTTATTTGTTTATTTAAATGAAGTCGACCAGTTGCCTGCCCTTCCTTCCATTATCCGTCACCGAGACAAACTGAACAAAGTTCTGAGGTCGACCTTGTAAAGATAAGGATTCAGGTCTGTCTGCTGTTTACCTTTGCTCCTGCGCGCACTGCCCTTCTCTCCACATTTATGTGTTTGTTTGTTTGTCTATCTAATCTTTTGGGTTTTTATTTCTAATGAGGTCGACCAGTTGTCTATTTATTATTTTTTTTACTACGCATCAAGCTGCGCTGCTTGTCTTTGCTCCTGTGTGCTCGCGCACTCTCGCCTTTTCCACTTATTTTTATTTTTTATTTATTTTGTCAATTTTAAATAAAAATACGCATCGTGCTGTGCTGTTTGTGTTTGCTTGGGTGCATTCACGCGCTCTCGCTTTCTCCACAATTTTTTTGTTATTATTTATCTATTCCTGAGAGTTTATCTTATTTTTTATTTGTTTATTTAAATGAAGTCGACCAGTTGCATGCCCTTCCTTCCATTATCCGTCACCGAGACAAACTGAACAAATTTCTGAGGTCGACCTTGTAAAGATAAGGATTCAGGTCTGTCTGCTCTTTACCTTTGATCCTGCCCGCACTGCCCTTCTCTCCACATTTATGTGTTTGTTTGTTTGTCTATCTAATCTTTTGGGTTTTTATTTCTAATGAGGTCGACCAGTTGTCTATTTATTATTTTTTTTACTACGCATCAAGCTGCGCTGCTTGTCTTTGCTCCTGTGTGCTCGCGCACTCTCGCCTTTCCACTTATTTTATTTTTGATTTATTTTGTCAATTTAAAAAAAAATACGCATCGTGCTGTGCTGTTTGTGTTTGCTTGAGTGCATTCGCGCGCTCTCGCTTTCTCCACTTTACAATATTTTTGTTATTATTTATCTATTCCTGAGAGTTTATCTTATTTTTTATTTGTTTATTTAAATGAAGTCGACCAGTTGCCTGCCCTTCCTTCCATTATCCGTCACCGAGACAAACTGAACAAAGTTCTGAGGTCGACCTTGTAAAGATAAGGATTCAGGTCTGTCTGCTGTTAACCTTTGCTCCTGCGCGCACTGCCCTTCTCTCCACATTTATGTGTTTGTTTGTTTGTCTATCTAATCTTTTGGGTTTTTATTTCTAATGAGGTCGACCAGTTGTCTATTTATTATTTTTTTTACTACGCATCAAGCTGCGCTGCTTGTCTTTGCTCCTGTGTGCTCGCGCACTCTCGCCTTTTCCACTTATTTTTATTTTTGATTTATTTTTGATTTATTTTGTCAATTTTAAAAAAAAATACGCATCGTGCTGTGCTGTTTGTGTTTGCTTGAGTGCATTCGCGCGCTCTCGCTTTCTCCACAATTTTTTTGTTATTATTTATCTATTCCTGAGAGTTTATCTTATTTTTTATTTGTTTATTTAAATGAAGTCGACCAGTTGCCTGCCCTTCCTTCCATTATCCGTCACCGAGACAAACTGAACAAAGTTCTGAGGTCGACCTTGTAAAGATAAGGATTCAGGTCTGTCTGCTGTTTACCTTTGCTCCTGCGCGCACTGCCCTTCTCTCCACATTTATGTGTTTGTTTGTTTGTCTATCTAATCTTTTGGGTTTTTATTTCTAATGAGGTCGACCAGTTGTCTATTTATTATTTTTTTTACTACGCATCAAGCTGCGCTGCTTGTCTTTGCTCCTGTGTGCTCGCGCACTCTCGCCTTTTCCACTTATTTTTATTTTTGATTTATTTTTTATTTATTTTGTCAATTTTAAATAAAAATACGCATCGTGCTATGCTGTTTGTGTTTGCTTGGGTGCATTCACGCGCTCTCGCTTTCTCCACAATTTTTTTGTTATTATTTATCTATTCCTGAGAGTTTATCTTATTTTTTATTTGTTTATTTAAATGAAGTCGACCAGTTGCATGCCCTTCCTTCCATTATCCGTCACCGAGACAAACTGAACAAATTTCTGAGGTCGACCTTGTAAAGATAAGGATTCAGGTCTGTCTGCTGTTTACCTTTGATCCTGCCCGCACTGCCCTTCTCTCCACATTTATGTGTTTGTTTGTTTGTCTATCTAATCTTTTGGGTTTTTATTTCTAATGAGGTCGACCAGTTGTCTATTTATTATTTTTTTTACTACGCATCAAGCTGCGCTGCTTGTCTTTGCTCCTGTGTGCTCGCGCACTCTCGCCTTTTCCACTTATTTTTATTTTTGATTTATTTTGTCAATTTAAAAAAAAAATACGCATCGTGCTGTGCTGTTTGTGTTTGCTTGAGTGCATTCGCGCGCTCTCGCTTTCTCCACTTTACAATATTTTTGTTATTATTTATCTATTCCTGAGAGTTTATCTTATTTTTTATTTGTTTATTTAAATGAAGTCGACCAGTTGCCTGCCCTTCCTTCCATTATCCGTCACCGAGACAAACTGAACAAAGTTCTGAGGTCGACCTTGTACAGATAAGGATTCAGGTCTGTCTGCTGTTTACCTTTGCTCCTGCGCGCACTGCCCTTCTCTCCACATTTATGTGTTTGTTTGTTTGTCTATCTAATCTTTTGGGTTTTTATTTCTAATGAGGTCGACCAGTTGTCTATTTATTATTTTTTTTACTACGCATCAAGCTGCGCTGCTTGTCTTTGCTCCTGTGTGCTCGCGCACTCTCGCCTTTTCCACTTATTTTTATTTTTGATTTATTTTGTCAATTTTAAAAAAATACGCATCGTGCTGTGCTCTTTGTGTTTGCTTGAGTGCATTCGCGCGCTCTCGCTTTCTCCACTTTACAATTTTTTTGTTATTATTTATCTATTCCTGAGAGTTTATCTTATTTTTTATTTGTTTATTTAAATGAAGTCGACCAGTTGCCTGCCCTTCCTTCCATTATCCGTCACCGAGACAAACTGAAAAA